>NC_143390.1:46731136-46882651 GCF_980474605.1 Leiobunum rupestre
AAAACATTTTAATTTGATACTACGTGATCTGAAGCGAATATATACGAAAACAAAACACGAAACAAGATGGCGGAGGCCGGGAGTAGTGGCGTACTCCTGTAATTCCAAGCGTCTGGGAAGCAGAGTTTGTGGATGGTCGTGTGGGGACGAACACCAATCCCCCAACGGCTGGTCGCTATTATACCGCCACGGGTGTCCCCACCCCGGTCCCCACGTATCCCCCGTTGGCTTGGCCGTTACAAATATCTCGCCCTGATTAATCAGATCTTCGCCAGGCCTTATTTCTTCCTTCTTTGAATAAAAAAAAAGATGGTGGGGGTCATGATCTAACTATATACAGGGAGTTTCAAAAGGTTGTGCAAATATTTTAAGGAGTTGTGTGGGGTGAGTTGAGAAATATCCCTGTTTTTGTCCCATTTTCCTACGCTGAGTTAAAAGAGCGCCAGAGAGCTTCAAAGTGTGGAAGTAGGCTGCAACAAGCGCAAATCCAAGCAGCAGGGACTTTAAATACTGTTTAAGTTTACTTTTTTACGCTGGTTACCTCGATTTGTTTACAAAGTCCTTTTTTACCTATCACACGAACCCAAACCTTAATGTTCGCGTTTCCCTGCTGCTTGGTTTTGCGCTTGTTGCAGCCTACTTCCAGGGGCTAAAAGGCTACACTTTGAAGCTCTCTGGCACTCTTTTCACTCATCGTAGGAAAATGGGGATAAAACAGGCATACTTCTCAACTCACTCCCTACAACTCCTTCAAATTTTTGCAAAACATTTTGAAAAACCCTGTATATATTTTTAATGGGCGAAAAAATTAATCTTCTTTGGGTTAGTTAGGGCCCAACATTAACATTAAATTGAATAAATTAATCCTAAATGTTTTTTCTAGGGGAAAATTTTAAATTTTGAAATAACCAAACTGGGCTGAGGCTGGCCAAAGATTTATAATAATTTAAAAACACACTAATCCCTTTAATGTAATCCTAAAAAATTTGCCTAGTAATAAAAAAAACTATTTCAAACAACACTTAAATATTATCAATTAAGTTAAAGACAAAGTACTCAATGAGAAAATCCAATGTTGGCTTTTGTTCCATTAGGTCGGTGCCAATTGGGTCGATTCTCATTCATCCGAATCCCATTCAACCTTAATTAACTTAACCTAATTTTAATTAACCTAACCTAACCTAACCTAACCTAAACTTACCTTACCTAACCTTACCTAACCTAACCTAACCTAAACTAACCTTACCTAACCTTAACTAACCTAACCTAACCTAAACTAACCTTACCTAAACTAACCTTACCTAACCTAAAATAAACTACACGTTTTGAAATTTTTAATGTTTAGGCATAGTTTATCCTTTAGATTTGACAGTCGCCAGCCAGATTTCTCGCACGGTACTGATGAGTTCCAAATAGAACGAAACCGGTCTACCGTTGGAATTTCTGGCTATTTAATTTTATTTAATTTTAATTTAGTTTATTACTCGAAGATCTATTTGATCCGAGTTTCGCGTTTTTTGCTCGAAGACCTATTGGTACGAGTTATTAGTAAGGTTTTTTAATTTCTTCAAATTTGTTTAGGATTTAGCTATATTATCCCTTTTAGTTATGGGCTAATATACTTTTTCGCGTATTTTATCATCCTTCTCACCGTCCATAGGTGGTTTCTTCTAACTTAACCTAACCTAACCTAACCTAACCTAACCTAACCTAACCTAACCTAACCTAACGAAATAAACAGATTTCAATTTTATATGACTTTTTCGAATAAATGGGATTCGACCCAATGGGATTGCAAAATTAGAATTCGATCAATTGGGAAAGTATATTTTTTGATTCGATCCATTGGGAATTCGACCCAATAGGATTCTATCCAACGGGAATATACCCCAATTTTATACAAGCTCTGGCGTTTCTTGAAGGCACACGTTTCGTGTAACGGATATTTCGTATTACAAATCTGTCATTATATTTTCCTTATATTTTTATCACAAAATCTATGGCGTGTACGTGAATACTGGATCGGTTTGGTATCCCATTGGTTCCTCACGTGCCGGGGGAAAACGGAACCACGATGCTCGCATTCTTGAGCTATTAGAAATACATAAGAAAATTTGCAACACAGATTTAATCTCATAACGAAATATCTTATTATATTTATGTAAAACACACATTGCAGACAACTTCGTTTTTAATGGAGTTCGTGCCAAGTCGAGGCAGCCCGTTAACGCTGAATTATTACCAAGCGCGAATTCTGAGAAATAACACTTTTAAATAAGCTCGTTTAGAAATCTGCAAGTTCTAAACTTTGGTTGGCACGCGAAAATTTCCCAATTTAAATATCACGCGATTAGTTAATCTCGCCAAGTCATATAAAGGTTCGCGGAATCTTTTGAAAAATCTGGTAGCTCCTCCTTTCGATTCAGGTATAAGTTCCCGCTTACGAAAGCACGTGATTCTGAAGCCCCACTCTTAAGCTTCAAACGATGAGCTTCATTAAGGACAAAAGGGGTTGCCAGAATTATAATTTGTGTAATCGTTGATCATTGTCTCTCGATGGAAAAATCAAACGCTAGTTAACACGGGTCACTGTAGAGATTTTCTGCCTGTACATTCTTTACGGAAGCTTAATAATTAAGGCCTTAGAAGGCTAGTTCCCGCTTGGCGAATTTTCGAGATGAATAAAATTTTCGCGCAATGAAAAAAGACGCGTTTTTTTCGGTCGCTGGGGAAGCGGTTCTCACTTTAGCGCGAAAATTTAAAAACGGTGAAAAAAACTCGTGCGGGTTTTTAGTAACGTTTTAGGCCTAACATAAAACATCAGTTCAAAATGAACCAAATGGATGTTCCTGTTGATAATTTCAATAAAAAACGATTCTATTCGTGAGATAATTACCTTTACTTCAGTATCTTGGTCAAGTTGGCTGGGCCGCTTTTCTAAAGACCTAGGCTTAATAAGTGACGGACGGGAGCGGAATAGATCGAGGGAACGCGTTTTCTGATTGGCTGAAGCTTTTTATCGCCAAGGTGTGGACGTCAAAAAATAGAACATTCGCTAGACACCGCGGCGACGCGACTTGAGCGGCGAATTTGAAAAAAATCGCAAATTTTATTCGCGAGCGTCAATTTTCCATTGAGTTGGGAATATTAATCTAGAGATCCAATCAAATCTGCTCCCCGCGAAACAAGTTTTTGAGAAATACGAATGTGCCGTCTGCTCTAAAATGACGAGCAAACGTTATCATATGACCCGTGGCGCCATCCATTATTTTGAAGAAAAAATCTTTCTTTTTGTTTGTAAACGCGTCTTATTTGAACGAACCATTGAGAGATAGACGGCGCCACGGGTAGAATGATAACGTTTTCTCGTCATTTGGGACGCCGATGGGAGCAGACTACAGTATTCTTATTTTTAAAAACTTGTTTCACGAAATACTGAAATCCGACGTTTTGATTGGACCTCTAGATTAATATTCCCAACTCAATGCAATTTTCAGCGCGAAAATTGGTTTTTTCACTAAGTGGGAACTAGGCTTTAATCGTCCAGAAAGTACTCCTGATCTACGGTTCTAGGTTTTTTCAGTTTACTAATATCACCGCTGGAAATCACAAGCGGCCGCTGGCTACTGGTCAAGAAAATAGTCGAACAGTCTGTCTGAGTCTTGGGAAACAGCTGGGAAAGGTCAATCAAGTTGAAGTCTTTCAATATTTCAGAGACAGATATAGTCTCTTACATTGGTTGGGCTTTGTCTCGACTCAGGAATGGTGTCAACGAGTCAGCAATAGACTCACCGCGTCTCATCGAACTCCTTAGCTGCCCGCATTCTCACATTTTCACTATGACATTGAAAGCTATTGGTGCCATTGTGAGTGGAAAGTTTACGCGTAAATTATCAACATATTGAGATCAATTTCCATTTATCTTATATTGTTTGCTAGCGTAGATATCTTCCTCGATTGTTTCAAACATAGCAAACACTCGGCAAATTTAGACGCTTTTGGATAATTTAATAATACATTTTGTCTTTCATTGCTTCTACGAAGGAACATTGGGAAGAAGTCAACTTTTTTTGGCTCCAAATTCAGCCATACATTGAACCGAAACGTATTAAAGCCCAGGCTCAAGTCCAAGGATCAAACGTATTGATAACTGTGCTTAATTTACTCAAGACTATAAGGATCGAACGTATTGAAACCCGTGCACAAATTTCTCAAGGCCAAGGATCAAACGTATTGATAACTGTGCTTAATTTACTCAAGACTATAAGGATCGAAGGTATTGAAACCGGTGCACAAATTTCTCAAGGCCAAGGATCAAACGTATTGATAACTGTGCTTAATTTACTCAAGACTATAAGGATCGAACGTATTGAAACCCGTGCACAAATTTCTCAAGGCCAAGGATCGAACGTAATGAGACCCAAACTTAAATTACTCAAGACTAAGGATCGAACTTATTGAGAACCATGCATAAATTACTCAAGACTACACAGAAAAAACTACGTTTAGATTTTCAACATTAAAAAATAAATAAACATGTTTAAAACTTAAACACTTAAATTTTGCGTTTAAATTGTAAACGGCAAAGTGTTTAATTTCTAAACGGATGGATGCTAAACGTAGAATCGCTTGTCACAGTTGCTAAAAACACGGGTAATAACTACACCCTACCTAAGATAAACGCCAGCTAAACGCATCTTAAACATTAATAAAACCTACGTGTTTAGAAATGACAAAAAAAAACAATAAAACTACCTCCAGGGGCTTAGATATTAAACGTGTTACACGAGCCACCAAAGCCGAAAGCATTTTGTGGTCATTTTTCAACAATAGCCGACGCAGACAGAACAGCCGCGATTAATCGACGTGTTAACGTTAATAATTGAAATCTGGTAAGTTTACAGTTTTCTTATTATTTCATTATTGTAAGTCGACTTATTCAAATCTTATTAATAAAAGCAATAGAACTTTAGTATAATAAAAATTCCAATCTCAAGTTCAGTGTTTAAGCCTTGTTTCCCTTTAATTTTGCAGCTAATGCAACAATTATTCTTATTCATTATAGATTTATTTAACGACGTTTGAGTATTTTTTAAATCCTAAAGCGATTTTACAATTTAATTAATTTACATTGACCACGTATTGACATATGTGGAAACTAAAATTTCAGACTTAAATTTAAAAATATTAATGCAATGAAATATTTAACCTGCTACCACACTCAGAGGGTGCACACAGACTAATGAAGATAATTTTGAACTATAAAAAGTTAGACCAGCTAGTGATCGTACGGGGTGACATTTGAGTCGCGGTCGGGGTCGGGGTCGGGGTTTTTTTGGAATTTTCCCTTTTAAGTGATATCTAATTACAAAAGTGACGAGAGTAGTCTAATCGCTTCAGCGGTCGACTATTTAAAACTAAAAAAAAAACCCATACGTGTATAATATCGTTTCATAAGTGTGACACTTTCTATTCTTCACATGTAAAACATTTACTGAAAAAACAGACTGCATTACGGGCTTCGTCGCCGTTTTGCGTCCGCTTGCTAACGCGCCACACGTAGCCTTTGACAGCTCCTCGCTAGGGGGATATTTTCTTTTCGCGATGACGTCGCTTCGTTACTAGCTCTCAGTAATATTTTTTCCAAAGTGACGATCTTCTGGATCAATATTATAAAATTATGGTAAAACCAAAAACGAAATCACGGCGAACGAGAGGCGAGTGTGACGCGAACTTTGTACTTTCGAACGAGAGAAGTCGCCGAGAGATGGGGCTGCTGGCTTGCCCCGTCCTCATCCGTTTTGGTTGTAGGCTAAGCGCTCGCTCGGCCGTTTATTAATTTTTTAATTGTATTTGGAAAACCCGACTAAAAAAAACCCGACCCAAAAATTTAACAACCCGACCCGAGCCGTGTTGGGGTTGAAAACCCGGGAATCCCCGACTTAACGGGTCGGGGTCGGTGTCCCCGTACGATCACTAAGACCAGCACGATAATGTTACTAACTATTGTTTTTTTTCGTCTTGTAGAAATTGCCTTTCCCCGTGCTCTCCGTTAAGGTCTATTGTCTGCTGGATCCAGAGGAAGCAAAGTCCGAACAACCCATAGATCCCCTGGTGTTTTATGGAAGATATGGCGTGAACAATGTAATCTTCCGAACCCGGTTGGACGTTTGTTTTGGAGATTCAGCAATGGTCACCGATGTAGGGGTCACTGAGGACGTCTAAGACATACCCTTCCTCTACAATACAGCAGTGGAGTAAGAATTAATAACCCCCTACGGTTATAAGGTAACTGATTCCGAGTATACGAGACAAAGAGAGAACGAAGAAGAACCTGTGCCCGAACGGAGTTGTTCACCAATTGTGAAATTTGTGCACGCGCCAGCTAGTCCAGTACGGAGAGTGGTACGCTTTTCCACTCCGGAACCCAAGGACGAAGCAGTAACAAGGTGTAGAGCCCGTAGCCGTCGTCACCATCATCGAGATTTCCAAGAACGATGTTTCAAATGCGGTTATGATTAGCTCAAACAAGGCTTAATTTAGTTAAGGGAAATAAGTGTTTATTATTATAAAAATATATTCTTTTACTAGTTTCGAAAATAAAACGCTCGCTGCAAATAAACTTGTCTGGTTTGTCCACTGGCTTGTGTACAGTAGAAAGACATATACACATGAAATTACACACGATATACAAGCGCGTAAATGCTTTTATCACATAAACGCATGGCGGCTAGACGCATTTATCACAAACGCATGGCGGCTAGACGCATTTATCACAAACGCATGGCGGCTAGACACATTTATCACATAAAAGAATGGCGGATTGACGCATAAAACATACACGCATGGCGGTTAAATGCATTTATAACATAAACGCTTGGCGGCTAAACGCGTTTATCATACACACGCTTGGCGGCTAAATGCGTTTATCATACAAGCGTTTGGCGGCTAAACGCGTTTATCATACAAACGCTTGGCGGCTAAACGCGTTTATCATACAAACGCTTGGCGGCTAAACATGTTTGTCGTATAAACCAGCGGTTCCAAAAAGGTGTTCCGCGGAACCCTGGGGTTCCGTAAAAGGGTCACAGGGGTTCCGCCAGAATTTGCAGCGCGGCCATCTTTGTTTGTGTCAAGAGTTTAAGATGAGTAAAAAAAATGAGTTGGGGTTCCGCCAGAATTAGGTGGATAATTTAGGGTTCCATAGCAAAAACGAATTGGGAACCACTGGTATAAACGCTTGGCGGCTAAACGCGTTTATCGTATAAACGCTTGGCGGCTAAACATGTTTGTCGTATAAACGCTTGGCGGTTAAACACGTTTATTGTATAAACGCTTGGCGCCTAAACACGTTTATTGTATAAACGATTGCGAATGAACGCGTATGTCACATAAACGCTTAGTTACTAAACGCTTTTACCTTATAAACACTTGGTGTCTAAACACGTTTAGGTTTACTACGTGCTTAAAAAAGAGTTACAAGATGGCGTTTAGGAAAATGTTTAGATTCTAAGCGTTGTTTTTTCTGTGTAAGGATCGAACTTCTTGAGAACCATGCACAAATTACTCAAAGCCAAGGATCGAACGTATTGAGACCCAAACTTAAATTACTCAAGGCCAAGGATCGAACTTATTGATAAACATGCACAAATTACTCAAGACCCTGAATCGTTGCGTAATGAGACCCGTTCTTATATTGTTCAAGACCAAGGATTAATTTACTCAAGACCAAGGATCGAACGTATTGAGAACCAACCTTAATTTATTCAAGGCCAAGGATCGAACGTATTGAGAACCATGCACAAATTACTCAAGACCAAGGATCTTAGCGTATTGAGACCCGTGGTTAATTTACTCAAGACCAAAGATCTTAACGTATTGAGACCCATGGTTAATTCACTCAAGACCAAGGATCTTAACGTATTGAGACCCGTGGTTAATTCACTCAAGACCAAGGATCTTAACGTATTGAGACCCGTGGTTAATTCACTCAAGACCAAGGATCTTAACGTATTGAGACCCATGGTTAATTCACTCAAGACCAAAGATCTTAACGTATTGAGACCCGTGGTTAATTCACTCAAGATCAAAGATCTTAACGTATTGAGACCCGTGGTTAATTCACTCAAGACCAAGGATCTTAACATATTGAGACCCGTGGTTAATTCACTCAAGACCAAGGATCTTAACGTATTGAGACCCGTGGTTAATTCACTCAAGACCAAGGATCTTAACGTATTGAGACCCGTGGTTAATTCACTCAAGACCAAGGATCTTAACGTATTGAGACCCATGGTTAATTCACTCAAGATCAAAGATCTTAACGTATTGAGACCCGTGGTTAATTCACTCAAGACCAAGGATCTTAACGTATTGAGACCCGTGGTTAATTCACTCAAGACCAAGGATCTTAACGTATTGAGACCCGTGGTTAATTCACTCAAGACCAAGGATCTTAACGTATTGAGACCCGTGGTTAATTCACTCAAGACCAAGGATCTTAACGTATTGAGACCCATGGTTAATTCACTCAAGATCAAAGATCTTAACGTATTGAGACCCGTGGTTAATTCACTCGAGACCAAAGATCTTAACATATTGAGACCCGTGGTTAATTCACTCAAGACCAAGGATCTTAACGTATTGAGACCCGTGGTTAATTCACTCAAGACCAAGGATCTTAACGTATTGAGACCCATGGTTAATTCACTCAAGATCAAAGATCTTAACGTATTGAGACCCATGGTTAATTCACTCAAGACCAAGGATCTTAACGTATTGAGACCCGTGGTTAACTCACTCAAGACCAAGGATCTTAACGTATTGAGAACCTTTCTTTCCAGTGTTTTACTGGAAATAATGATGACAATATCTCTTAAAATCACTTTTCAATATTGATAATATGCCGGCATTAAGTTGAAAGATATTGAAACCGTAGTGTTGCATCTGAAGATTGAAGTTTTTAAGTTGACTAGGAATATATTTGACAAGTTTTTCCTCTCTTAGAAAAAATCCTAAAATTTTATTAAAATTAAATTTTTTTAAACGGCTTAGGCTATTTTCACCAATGGGCAAGCGGGTGAAAGGTCAGGCTATTTCATTGGTCAATAGAAAAGAAGGGCGAAGGGCAATAACCTTTCACCCGCTTTCCCAATGGTGGGAATAGCTTAAATCCCCTAGTACTTACATTGTTAGTGGCGCCTAGGAGCAACAAACACAAGGAGAACGCAGCTAGCCTTTAATCACGCTAACGGTGTTGTGTGTAAATTTCATTGGACGAGGCTTTACGCTGAACTTTTTACGGGGGGGGGGGGGAAGACAATTTCCGAATTTTCTCCTTCCGACGGCAGCAGGCGCTAAAGCGTCTAACCATGGACCAAATAATGATAAATTCAGGACATGACTAGGTACCTTCACACCTACTAAATCGGCCGTCCACCAAAAGATACAGGCGGCCATTTTAGTTGGGGGAAAAGGAGTAAATAAAACAATTGGGAGCAAAATCAAGCAGAAATTCCCGGTTTTCCGAACGCAATCTTGTGTTGACTAAGTCGGATTTCGAAAATAAGTGGCGGTTGTAATTCGAAAATCCAGCCATATTTTAATATTTAGCCCCTCATTTTTAGATAAATTTTAACGATTCTAGAAAAGTATATTTGTAATATTATATAATTATATATATTTTACTAATTATTAACTTAGTACGTATAAAAATAAGTATTTAATTTAATAACCACACTACCTATGATAACTGTGAATAAATATTCCCGGATATCTACTACGACGACCACGTGTATTATTTTTGAAAGCTGTCCCCAAAAAATTTGCCCCCAAAATGACATAGGTCCGCGATCGCACGTTTTTCCCAATAGGTGGCAATAGTGGTCGGGTGTTAGCGCTGTTGAACTGGTTTTTCGCATAGAGTCCTTTTCTGGATTTATCATTATTTGGCTCATGGTCTAACCAATGAAAATTGTACGCAAAAAAATCTACAACTTTTGACGGGTTGCGTTCTATTTGTGTCGGGTGTTGTGTTTATTGCTCCTAGGTGGCGCCATCTAATATTTATCTCATTGCACATAAAATTAATGTTTGATGAACAACTTGGTTTTTAAATGGTCTATTAGAGGATTTAATTTTTTCAATATAATATAGCAATTATTTTAATAATTGTTTTGTTACTTTGAGCAAACACGGGAGTTTTAATTCAAATAGCACGTTAAATAATATTGATTGTGCCAACTACCATGAAAATTATTAATTCATGACAATAGAGAGGTTAAGCTCTCGCTCTAATACGCTTCGGATGAACGTACAGGAGCTTAGTCACGTAGGTTTATTGTGCACAGACTGTTAACCTAACACGCGTTTTCTAGTTGCTGCTTAACTTGCAAAATTAAAATAATTCTTCCATCGTCGAAATGCCAAAACCTATGAAACTTACGCGTTATACGTATAAGTTGAGACCAAGCTATTTACTTAAACTCAATACTAATTTAACAACTGCGAAGAAAGTTTAGTAATAACGTCTCTTCTTTTTCAGAAAAATGAAGAATATATATATATATATATATCTCGTTATATTGCATCCCACGCAAACGTGAACCCTGAGATTCAAATGGAAGAAACTGCACTCGTGTTACAAGCCAGTATCTTAAAGATAGCAGTGTCGGAGAAAGAATTTTTTTCTCTTTGGTGGCCCCGAAATTGTTTTTGGAGCCCGTCGGTTGTCTAGTTTCGGCACCGTAGGGAAAAACAGTGACAGTCGGGTGGCGCTGCATATTTGTTGGCAAAATGAAGTCATATATTTCCCCCCTCAAGCTTAAATTGATTCCTACCTCCTCACGTCCCTTTAAAAAAGTTATAAAGTCGAAAAACTAAAACGCGCGGAACGAAACGGGAAAAGGTTTTTTCTATTGGCCCAGTCCCACCGTCTGTGATATTATTCCTCCTGGTATCTACGCGATCCATTCTTTTGTGTCAGGTCAACCAGATTCGTGCATTTTACCCCCCTCAGTTAGAACCTTCGAGAGTAACTTGCGAGAAAAGAAAGGTGAGCGACCAAGAATCTCTCGCAACCAAAATTGGTCGAATTCGTTTTACAGAGTAAATAGAAAATGGGTAGCTTTATTTCTCTACAGATATTCCATTTTATGCAAAAGGGCAGCGGGGTTCCCGAGGCCCTGTTTTGGAAGGGGAGTGAGATCGGGGTTAACTGGTTTCGGGGGTCCTCCGCTATCTCTCTTTGATTTATTTGGAAGCACGCGGCACCAGAGTATCTTTCGGTTTTCCGCGAGATAAATTTTAAGGATTTAGTTCCGAAAACACTCCTTTTAGATGGAAAACGAAACCACGTCCAGAATGATGTTACCACGGATTTACGACGTCCCCCCTTCCACCTAACCCTCCCCTAACTCGAGGGACAAAATGTACACCACTCATTCTCTCCCCAAATAACCCAAATTTGTCACAGTTGGAATTTCATCTTAGAACGCGAAGTGGTTCGGGATGATAGGGGTGATCCTAAGCTACGACTAAGCAAAAGTTGTTTCTAGAGTTTTGTTCGAACACACTGTCCTTCATTTATCCAAGATACAGTAGACCCGGCTAAATGTGAGCGCTAGAGCTCTGCGTAACTGATATATTTACTGACAAAATTTCGATTAATCGTAAATATTTTGGTTAACTGTTTATTTATGGATATTATCCATGGATAAACAACGATTTAACATGCAAAAAAAATAATTTATATTTATTATATATATTAAAAATAAAATAAGTGGTTAATTTTTATCCAAACGCAGAGCTCTACAGTGAGCGCGGTAATGTTATCACCCGCTTAATGTTATGAAAAAACTCAGAACCGATTCACCCATATTTTTTAACATTAGTCGCAAGAAGACTTGGCCCTCGAACATTTAAAATCGCTACGATAATGAATAAAACAATTTTGATTTGATTTGATTTGAGACTGTTTTTGTGATCATAGTCCCGTTTAATCTTATCAGACGATAATTTTTTCCTGCCTGCAATTTCAAAACTAGTTTTTTCGTGTCGGTGTGATAGTGAGTAAACGTCGCGATTTAAGTGTGGCCGAAAAATGCGAGTTGTTGACGACAACATTTCTACAGAAAAATATGAACAATAGATGACAGTTGATGAAAATTTACCGACGTCGTAAGTGCCCTCTGAGGACGAAATTTGTTCCAGGATCATAGGGGATAATCCCGACAGTGACAACGGGACTGATATCGAAGATGACACAAACAACCCTACTCCATCTCATTAAGAAATGTTATCTGCAAGTGATAGTTTTGTACATCGTATTCTCTTAAGATTCAGAAAGTGAAAGAGAAGACGACGGAGCAGACGACGGAATATGACGTAGGGGATGTGAGTTATTATAGGAGAAGGAAATTTTATTCCACTTACTTACGGAATCCCGGTTGCCAAGAAACAAACGTTACAATTGGGATCACTTTTATTATTTTTATTTATTCAAACGCCTAATATCCAGGAAAAGAAAGTAATTTTTTTAAATCAGGGACCAGATAACAACTAACCATGGGTGAACTAACTACCCTTTTTCATTGGTTATATCATAAATCTATAATATTGTTCCATAAGTTTGTCACTTTGAGGAATATTTTACTGAGAGTTAGTCGTGGAGTGACGTCACCACAAGAAGAAAATCTCCCCCTAGCGAGGCACTCTCAAAGGCTACGTGCGACGCGATAGTAAAGCGGACGCAAAACGGCGACGATCCAGTAATGCAGTCTGTCTTGTGAATAGCTCTCAGTAAGTCTTTTGCGTGTGAAGAATAGGAAGTGTCACACTTATGTATCAATATTATACACTTATGGTTATATGGATTAGAGTAATTATTTAAGCCACAAAATGATATGCATAATCTAATGCAATTCAATATTAAAGGTAGTATGTTCTACATTTACTGGTTTTCAAGGTAACTATAGTCAAAATACTTGGGTGGTCATCTTTCCAATATCGGACACCGTAGTGCTTCTCTGAAAGAACCAAGAATTCAATCCATTAGTTCGGATGGCCGGTTATATTACGTAGGGCTCTGGTGGCAAGCCCTTAGTGCCACGCGAGCCAACAGCTTCCTACACTAAATATTATCGCTAACCTCTACAAGTTTTTATGGAAAGACAAGGGGATAACTAGCCATCTCAACGCAGTTCGCAGTAAAATAATCCGTACGATTTGATCTTCATCAAATCAATTTCGAAGGCAGAACTTTGTTCTTGTCGAACTTTTCAATTAGTTTCTGAGAAACTGAGTAAGAGAAGTGGATGTATTTCCGTTGGCCTCTAGCTAATACTAGTCGAGCGAAAGAAAGTACAAAGTTTCCGAGTCATTCGGGCCTGAAATCAAAAAGTAGCTCTTTCCTTCGGCGTGTGTCATTTAGCGGGAGGAAATGGCGAAACCCGGACCGTTCACCAATGAAATAAGCCCTATTAGGCTAATGAGACCATCTACATTTTATGCCCAAAAATTCCGCTTATTGCTCCAAAATAATTGATATCTACATCAAAGTTGTTACACATACCAGACGATTGACGAAAGACTTAATTGAATTACAAGCCATATTAATAATACGAGGAAAATGAAGAAAACTCAAAGAGAAGGTAATTTATACGTGGTTTGGTCAACCAAATAATTTTATTTACTGACCGAGAAAATATACGCAAAGTTTCGAACATTCAAAATACAGGGTGTTTCAAAATGTTAAAGGGGCTCCAAAGTGTGTGTGTAAATTCAGTAAAGTGCAAAATTTACGGTTGACTCTGCCCGCCTCTGCCAAAGGCCGAGTGAGGGGTTGGGGGGAATGAAAAGCATGCTCATTTTTTTTTTTTTGCCACCGAACTTTGGAGCCCCTTTAAGAAAAAATGTTAAGGAGTTGTAGGTGGTGAGTTGAGAAGTATGCCTGTTTTTTTCCCATTTTCCTTAAAATTTTTGCATCACCATTTGAAACACCCTGTAGATGGCTCCTGATAGCTTGTTCATAAATTATATACACCGTATTCTACCTGGCTCTTAAATTAATTGTCTGTGGATTACATCATAGATTTTTTCTTGCGTTTATGAAATTTGTCGAAACGGTAGCTAGGCCCAATTTTTCACATTATTTTGGTTAGAGTAAATGAAAAGAGACTTAAAACCGTTTTAAGTCTCTTTTCATTTAGTTTTTCACAATGTGCTTCTCTTCACTTCTTGGTTAGAGTAAAGATTGACTGAGGGTTAGGTTACGTTAGGTTACGCTAACTTAAGGTTAAGGAGATTTCTTGCTAACCTAGGCTAGGGATAAGGTTAAGTAGATGTCTGGCTAAGCTAGGCTAGGTTAAGTTCAAAGTAACCACCTATGGACTGCATTGTAAAGGATGATAAAATTGGCGAATAAGTAGATAAGTCCTTTATGAAAAGGGATAATAAAGCTAAACCCTAAACAAATTTGAAGAAATTTAAAAACTAACTAATAGCTCGTACCGATAGGTCTTCGAGCGAACAAAAAGACGCGAAACTTGGACCAAATAGATCTTCGAGTGGAGATCTATTTGGTTCGAGTTTCGCGTCTTTTTAGGGTTTAGCTTTATTGTCCCTTTTCATAATGGACTTATCTACTTATTCGCCAATTTTATTATCCTAGGCTAGGTTAAGGTTAGGTAGATGTTAGGCCAGGCTAGGATAGGTTAAGGGTAGGTAGATTTTAGGCTAGCCTAAGTTTAGGTTAGATAGATGTCAAGGTTCGTAAAAATGCTTGCTTTGGCATGCCTCGAGCTATTGACGTCACAAATTCCAGAGAATGAAGAAAACAAGATTCCCCGCGTACGGAAAATACCTTTAACTTTTGGAGCGAAGCAAGACGTGCAAAATTGATCAGTAATTAATTAATGATTAAAGTGACTTATATTTTTCATCTATTTGAAAATCAAAATAACAACTGATTATTTATAAATTAATTATAATTAATATTTAATAAAATTTATTAAAATATATTTAACTAAATATATACCTTTATCTCAAGGTTATATGCTGGTTTAAAAAAAGGCGTTAGACAGACAAACGTAAATATCAAATGAGCCCTACCGTTTTATTAGATCCGCAGAGGACTCGAGAACTTGTGACGTGGAATACTCCTGCGCGTGTCGCGTTTTTTCTCTCTTGGTCGAAATAAGAAGGGCACCCCCCTTGGGTAGAAGTTAGGTTATGATAGATTAATTTAGGTTATTCTAGAATATGTTAGGTTAAGGCTAGATTAGATTAGAGTTAGTTTAGATTTGGAAAGTGTACCGTATTAATACTAAAACGTTTTGCTTGAAACTTTACTTTGGGTTGGCGAGATGATATTTGAACAATGAAATGAAATTAACCTCCTTAGACTCACTTCCCTGTATCACCTAAAGGTTTCCGTGTAATATATTTTTTTTTAAATAAGATTTTTATTTCAACTATGCTGAAGATACGTACAATTAGGGGGAGCCCTTCCTTTTCTATTCAATAACAGCATGCCCCGTGGCACTTTCCAATTACGACATGACGCCCAGCGTGCGTCACTCCCCCTTTTTAAATAGAAGCGTGAAAACTCCCTTACGTTGTGTGGCGCCATCTTGAGCATAGTCGTAGTACAAATATCCCTCTTCATCTTTTCCCAATTAAAACTCTTCTTTAAAACACGCTGTTTCGTTTCGTTTCTTTTATTCAACAGCGATTGTACTGAAAATGCGAATAAAATCAAAACCAAAGAGAAAAACCCGAAATATTTTCTTTCCGAGTTAAAAGAATATAACCATTCAATCGGGTGTATAAATAAAATTCCTTTCCCGTTTTCCCCGACACTATATACACTGGGCCAATCGGGAGCCCCGAGGCAATGAAGAGAAACCCAGCTCCAGAATAAATTGAAAAGCAAATGACTTTCAGCTTGAAAATTTTCTCCGTCCGCTATTCCCCCAAAAACCCTCACGTCGATCTATAAACTCTTCCACTATTTTTTTATTGTATCCAGTTTTTTTTTGTTATTATTATTTTCCATGCTTTTCTTCTTTGTAAAAATGTTTCTCGCGTCCTGGTTTTGTGTAAAGTTCTCGCTCGGCTCGGAGTGGATTGAAAGATAGTAATGGAAAATTTTCCGCACCGTTGAATTTTTGCGAAAGGCACTCTGTTCTTCCCACTGATTTATGAATTCTGTTTTCCAAGTAACTTTTGAAAATGTAGCGTTAGGTCATTAGTGCCCTTAATTACCGCGTGATGAACGGCTCTCGTCGCTTACCGGCGATTCCGGAACGCCTGGATCCGCTTTCATCTTAGCTACTTACCGACGTTAAGGAGTGGCGACTAGCCGATATCTTAAGCGATTTCTCGCCGGCGTTATACTCGGAACTAACTTAAATCGCGTTAACCTCTAGCTTGATAGCGGTATTAACGCTAGAAGCTCAGCCTTACTTCCACGTGCCCCGGTTTCGAGTGACGATTAAATTATCACGTACGTATGCCAACCCTAACTCACTTTCCATCTCGCTTGGAGCCATTAAAGGTCGCGGGTTACGCGGGCTAAAAAGGAACGAGGTTGCCAGAGCTTGGGATAAAAGAATATGCGAATACTTTTGTCTTACACCCGAGTGGATTACGACCAATTTCGAGCTACTCTTTTGTTCGGGATTGAATGCGAAAGATTGGTTTGTAGACTAGCTCGGGACAGTTTAGAGGAAGCACATTTATTTCACCTAATATGAACAGTACATTAATGTTCTTTTTTTAACGGTAATAGGGGGTGCTGCCTTGACATAGTGGGTGGCGCATCAAAAGGAGCCGGGTTATGGCACTGGGTTAAAACTAGGAACAACTATCTATTTGCAAGTTATCTCTCCACTGGTTAAAGGGATTTACCCCGAGTTTTATTTTGTTCTCCTTTCCATAAAAAAACTTTCGAGGTTAGCGATAATAGTTAAAGTAGGGTGCTGTTGGCACACGTGGCATGAAGGGCTTGTCACCATCCTCCTACGCATTCTAACATGACCACCTGACTGGGACCTAAGGTGGTGCCTTGACTATTATCCTAGCTAATTATTATTATTACATTTCTACAAACAAGCTTGTTAAAACCTTAGGTTATTTTAACAACGATGTCGTAACCAAGAACGTATTTAGTTTAACAGAAAATATGTAAGTTTGTAGCCTCGGTGTATCATGAATCCCGCCCTCTTGGAGAGGTTGCTTGCGATCGTATTTGAGTGCGAGACCACGATTCCTACATTCTTCTGGTAACTTTTTGATGCGCTTATGGTTGTAAAAATAGTGCAACTATGGATAATACGTGATTGTATATCTTCACACACAACTTAAAGTTAGTGGTACGTTGTTTTGAAAACGGGTAAAGCTTAATTCAGAAAGGTAGCATTTTTTCATTATATCTTGATAAATGATAATTATTTGTTTTCATTGGATTTCCGATACCTATGATATGACTTTTCGTAGTCACTCTGGTATGGAAACATGCGCAGAAGTATTCCTTGGTTTAAAAGAAACTTCTACTTATATCTTGATAAAGTTCTTTAATTTGAATAAGTTACTTTGTGACCTCTACTGTTCTTTTAGCTAACCAACCTTTGAAAGAATTTCAACAAAAGAAATTAGATAGTTAGGTTGGAGGCCTTTGACAAGGACCAGCGGGTTGATAGCTCATTAAATTTTATTTAAACGTCCATATGTGTCAATTTATTTTTATAATTTGGTCACGAATTTAAACAATTTTAAAATAAAGGTTTTTTGGAAAGTTCAAACATTAACTAAATAAACAATAATAAATGGACACTTGGCTTAACTCATAATTAAATTAATGGCGATCACTTAATACTATTTTAAGATTTTCAATAAATTCTTAACTTTTTTTTAAAAATTCAGCTTTTCGATACATTTTAGAGTGTAATAAAACGTGAACACACCTTTAACCTTAAAATGGGGATTTTCTTAATCCACCGTTGAATGTTTTTTTAAACGTAATAACAAAAGAAAATAATTTGATATTAATAGTCACGAAGGGTACCAATGTTCGACTTGAACATTACGTACAAAAATTTTAAAAATTAATATTTCTTATAAATTTATTTATTTTTCAATTTTTTTTCTATTTAAAAATAATTATTATTATTAAAATTATTTTAAAATTAATTTTTATTTTTTATTTGTTTTCTATTTAAAAAAATATTATTATTAAAATTATTTTAAAATTAATTTTTATTTTTCATTTGTTTTCTATTTAAATAAAATTATTATTATTCAAATTATTTTAAAATTAAATTATTTATTTTTCTTTTGTTTTCTATTTATAATAATAATTATAATTATTAAAATTATTTTAAAATTTGTATCATATGTAAAATTTACTACTTAAAATAAATAACCTCATAGGTATCTCAAATTTCATAATTTTTAAAATGGGATTTTGATCAATATTTAATTTTTTTTTAGAATTGGTGATTTTGTTAGAGAAATTTGGATTTCAAATTCGGATCCTGTACCTTATTTAAAGGAAATATAACCTGCAAAGCCATCTTTATGGAAGACCCCTTCAATATTTCAAATTTCCCTGCACAGTAGCTCCAAACATTTCTAATGCCAAAGGCAAGAGCGGCCAAAGCTGCAAGCGTTGGTGTTCCACATCAAATACCTGAGGTTATATTCCCTTTAAGTGTAAAATATTATTTTCCATTTGTTTAGGTTTAAATGCCTGAACGATATCAATAAAAATGTATTACAAAAATTTAAAATCCGCTATAACCCTAAATCCTTAAAATAAAATTATAAATCGCAAATAAAATAATTGAAGTTCTATCCTTTAGGGCTCCAGGTGGTCGTTTTCCGCGAGGCTAGTAATAAATGGGCTTTCAACCTTAAAAAAATTCTTAAAATTTCCAACAGTAGAATGTAGGAGAATTATAGCTATTATCGGTGTATGGAGCTGGGGGCTTCTATCCGTCAATTCCAGGATCTCGCCAGCGTTCCTGGAAAAGCCATTCAGTGGGGAACCGGAGCTTGAAATCCCATAGAGCTTGCCCCTTGGACCAGTCCACGCTTCCCAGTAGTGCGCGGGTGTATTGTACCTTTGAGGGAACACATAATGCCCGTAGGAATGAAGGTGCCATGAACGGAAAATTAATATTTGACGCGCAAATGGGATTTCGTTTAAATGAATGTTGATTGAATGTATAAATGTTTTATTTATATTCTTAACAAATTATCAAAACCAAACAGTGGCGTAGACAACAGGGGGATTTCCAGGTCCAGACCTACCTTAGACCGTACTAAATTTCTAACCCAACTCGACCCCCCTCTTAACATTCACATACTTCGACCCCTCCTTGACGAAATTCTGGCTACGCCACTGATACCAAATAAATAGTATTTATAATATTAATATAATTTTAAGACCAAAAGCGCTTAAATAAAACTTCTTCAAGGAAATCGGCAAGAAGTAATATTTCCGAGAACCAGGACCTGCAAGTCAGTGTTTATACAGTGCTTGTAATGAGCCACGACCTGCAAGTTACTGTTTATACAGTGCTTGTTGAAATTATGGAAACGTTACTCCTGTAAACAGAATGTCGTGTTTTTGCTAAGCCTTAATATGTCAAAAAAAAGCTACCTGGTTAAAAGGAAACACTTCTTGCATACCGTATAGGAGAAAAGTTTCCATTATTTCAACAAGCACTATACAAACTGTAAGTTGCATCTCGGCTCTAAGAAACATAATTACTACATGGCGATTTCCTTGAAGATGTTTTATTTAAGCGCCCATTACATGAATTGAACCAATGTAGAGGTCGGCGGAACGAATAAATTAACCGGCAAAATTTCGATTAACCATAAAAAGTTTGGTTAACTGTTTTTTATGAACATTTTATACGAATAAACAACGATTTAACATGCAAAAATAATCGGTTTTTTCGTATATTTTTTGTATAATTTGCGGTTATGAATAAAAATAAATAATTGGATAATTTAATAATAATAATAATAATAATAATAATAATAATAATCAGCTAGGCTAATACCCAAGGCACCACATAAGGCCTAAGTCATCAAGCGACTTTTGAAGCCATTAATTCAGGTGGCCGGGTTACAATGCGTAGGAGGGTGGTGGCAAGCCCTGCATGCCACGAGATCGAGCCAACAGCTCCCTACACTAACTATTACCGTTAACCTCGACAAGTTTTTATGGAAGGGGAAACCGAAGAACTCGGGGAAAAACCCCTTAAACCAGTGGGGAGAGAACTTGCAAACTCAACGCGGAAGGAGTTGTTCCGAGTTTTCACCCAGTGCCACAAGCTGGGATCGAACCCGGCTCCTCTTGCTGCGAGGCGAAAGTGCTAACCACTCTTATTCAAACGCCGATCACTAACGTTTTGTCAATGTCGAACGCTTTCCCGCAAGACACCCGCGTGTTACGGGGAAAGTGCAAATTGGTTCAAGGGTCATCAGAGCATCCCGGGTGTGTATTAATAGGAAAATGTTCAAAGTTATTTTCCCTTAAGAGATGGCGTTGGGACCTATTTATAAACACATTTTGAATCGCGAGGGTATTTAATCGCAAATTTGTCGCGTGGGTGGCAAGGGTGAATGGCGGTCGCTTAATGAGAGAAGGCTCATTTATAACGGAGGCTTTTTTATTTCAGCGCTCGAAGCTCTCTCGATATTTTCCCGCTTCGGAAATTCCAAGAAAAGCGGAAGCAATGTTTATCCAATTAGAGCGCGCGACGTTGTTGGTCGCGTAGGGCAGTAGGCCGCTGACCGCGCTATAGGAGTATTGCAAATTAGCGAACGCGAATTAACGCACGAGCGACTCTCTTCGGCTCCTCCTAATGACCCTTTAATAACCCGCGCTAGATGGCGCCAGCCTACATTACGCGCCTGCGGAACCGTATTACTACGCCCGACACCGGAAATTATACCAGAGAACTTTCCCGCGGCGAATCGAACTACGACGAAAACGCGTCTTACACGTGACTTACAACGTAAAGGAGTTACTAGACAAGCCGAATGTCATTTGCAGAGTAGATATGGATAGAGTACCGACTCTCAACTCGCTAAGATTGACGTCCTATTGGTAGATAAATGTCACGTGTTTCGAAGTTTGAGATCAAAAGGAACACTCGAAAAAATGTATTAAATTAAATCACACTATTTGCGTGCAAATACTTACACTGGAAATTATAATCCAGTATTTTTGTGTGTTACTCTTTTCGAGCTACATGTACCGCTCGCCCTACTCGCTTAAAAACAATACAAAAATTAGAATGAGCCACCTTTTTAAAAACAATCATTTTACCACTTCAAAAAGTGTTTTACATTTTTAGCCTATTTGATCTATTAATATTAGCTATTAAATAACCGCATTAGGAAAATAATATAGATAGTTTTCATACTTGATTAAAAAAAAACAAAATTAAATTAAGCCTTGGTTAAAATTACACCGTTAGTGGCGTGTATACTTCACCAGAACCATACTAGCGAATAAGGATTTCCATTTCCGATGCACTGAATAGCTCGAGTGTAATAAATAATGTTCCACTAATTATTTTTAAAAATGAAGACTTTTCCTTTAACGTTCCGGGTTCAGCATTAGTATTCTATTCAGTACACCCGGAGAACAGGCAACCTGAATGATGTATGCTTGAATCGCGTTTCTTTCCGTTAAGCTCACGGTTCCGAAGATAATTGAAACGAATGAAATGTGTGTTAAAGAACATTAAAATGGGACCTCTCTCCTTTTCCTGCTCCCTAATAATCCGGATTTGCGGGGGGCGGGAAGTATTATTAGCCCCGCATTCTTTGGAATGGTGAATTCGTCGCGGAGATCTTTTGAAGCAGAAATTACAGCTACGAGAGCATAAAAAACCGCTCTTTTTAATTAAGTTCTGGATACACCGTGGCTCTGATAATAAGGGTAATAATAATTTCTAATTACTTGTTGCGCAATATCCACCCGACGGCCTTTATAGCAAAAAAAATAATGGTTTTTTATAGCCTTTTTTCGTTTGTTCCGCACGCGACCTCTAGGGTTTCATCCCTCTTATTTTAAGACTGCAGCTTAGCTCTTTGTCAAATATTTCATCATTCATTTCCAAAATGAAAATAGTTATTAGGAATATATCATTTATCCTTGTTGGTTTATCAGCATCTTTGCCTTTGGTGGGTCGGACATTTATCTATATTTTAAATCGCGAAGGAATTTTGGAGGTCGATTTTACGATTTTAAAATGGATTTGAAATTTTAGAAATACCATTTCGAAGCGTATATTGAACTAAAAATAGGTTTTCAGAGCTTAATACTTGAATTTATTGTCAAATATATTCATTTCCAAAGTGAAAATAATTATTAGGAATAATGGGATGAAATTGAGTTTCCAAGTAGATCATTTTATTCTTTGACATTACTGGAATAAAAATTGCTTAGATCTTTTTCCTTGATCTAAATAAGAGCTTGCAGATACACATGTATAATTTCATTACCCATTTAGAGTTTAAAATTGTCTTTTGAGTTTTGAATATCTTCATATTTTAAATCTAGTCTTTCTATAAAGATGATGACGTTCGAGACGTTGGTTTGAAGATTTATAATTTGAATTTTAGATTTCAAAAGACAAACAACCATATCGAAAATTTTTAACAAGTTTGTAAGAAATTTGGGATCATAGTTATTGGATCAATGATTTGGGATCAAGAAAGTACTTAGGTTACTTGAGACGTAGAAAACTACCCCATCCGAAATAAGAATACTAATGACAGACTGATCACTTTTTTATTACCCCAATAGTTAATACTCAACTAACCATTTTGCTAAACATTTATGTTTCATTTAAAATATTTAAATCTTTAAATTCACCATAAAAGAGTAGCAATTTCTCCACTTAATTAATAAAAAATAATATGAATAATAAGTAATATGAATAAAAAATAATATGAATAATAAGTAATATGAATAAAAAATAATATGAATAAAAAATAATATGAATAAAAAATAATATGAATAATAAATAATATGAATAATAAATAATATGAATAATAAATAATATGAATAATAAATAATATGAATAATAAATAATATGAATAATAAATAATATGAATAATAAATAATTTTAATAATAAATGAAATGAAAAAGTTTAATGTGCATTAAAACAATACAGGGTTGTATCAGCAAGTTAACACACAGTTTGTACTTAGTACATGATATTAGAAAAAGTTTAACGATTTCCAAAAATATATAGTTTAAAAAATTATACATGTTACTTGTGGAAGAAAAAAATAGGAAAATTTCAAAACAATTTAAACAATTTTGAGTGTATTTTGATAAATGAGAGGTTTAATATTCTACTTGTTTTAAATGGGCAATTCTGCAATTATAAATATCAATTTTGCCCCTATATTTATTTACAGAGTTTAGTACTCTATTAATTGGATTTAATTGGCTTTTTTCGGTTTTATACGAATTAAAATTTCTTGTTTTATAATTAGGCACACATAGATTGATATAGGGTAAAAGATTTGAGCATAGTGTAATGTTATTTGTTAGTTTAAACATAAATATTAGCTCAGTTTGCTCACGAATGGTGGAAAGGGTATTTAATCCAATGTCTTTAAGTATATTTTTGTAATTATATCTGCAGTGTTTTCGAAGAAAGAAATAATATAGTTGATCTACAAATTTACGTTGAATTTTTTCTATGTTTAGTAACAGATAATTTCTGCAACCTCCCCAGGTTAATGACCCGTACATAGCTTTGGAACGAATTAAGCTTAAAATAAAATAAAATGTTTACTAGATTTAATGTTTTTGCTTAGTTTAAGAATTACTCCTAATAAACGTTTACAGGAGCTAATAATGTTCTGTATTTGTCCTCGTGGGCTCTCACTGAACTAAATAGTTCTTGTTTGTAGTTAAGCATTTACGAGACATACCAGAAAAAAAGAACTTAAACTCCAAATGACCCTACTCATATACATTGCGTGTAACACATATAGCCAACAACATCTCGAATATTCGCGAATAATACAAAAGATTTCTTGCAATAATAAAAAAACCATCGAAAACGAAACTGAAAATGGAGACAGAGGGAAAAAAATATCGAAATAAGAAATAAATAAAGCGAGAGCTTTCGTGTAGCGTTGTTGGGCGAGAGGAAATAAAAAGATGTATCATTCTTCAATGTTGACCCAAAGGAGTCTGTTAGGAGGGGGGCCACTTCCCCCGGCTCATTTCCGGATCCAAACGAAACAGTGACAAGCTCAAATAAATCCTCTTCAAAGACTCTGACAAGGTGACAGCCATACTTCGACGTTTTATACTGAAACTAGCCCCTCCCCGCGTTCTCTTACCCCCTTTTTACAACAGAAGTGAGTAGCGCCATCTAGGTCTGGGGTTTAGTACTTAAAAGAATAGCGAAGCCAGTCAAGCGCGTAACTCGCCACGTTGCACACAGACGCGTAAACACTATATTTCAAAAATACATATTTGGTGGGGAGGTTTACCCCCCCATCAACCCCATACCCCCCTTTTCACATGCTTCTGTAGTTCTTGCTCTCTCTCTCTCTCTGGCTGGCGACGCTCCACAGTGGAGGCCCCTTTACAATGGGATATGAGAAAGTGACGTCGGAGATTTATTATCCCGGGACTTATAAGCTCCCTCTACCGGCAAACGCCCACAAAAAGAATTGAGGGGGTCCAAACTCGTAAACAATTCGACGAGTCACAAATTAAATTATCCTTCTGAAGTAAGGTCCGTGAAAGGTTAACGTTTTTTGTTCACCAATTGGGATGCGATATTTTTTTTTACCGACTGACGTACTGGGATTAATCATTAGAGCATAAGTAATATTAACATAATAAGTATGATGCTTTGTCATTTTCATTTCATTTTTCTTTTTAGGTATCAAATTAAATAAAAGTAATAAGTTAATAAAATGTAGAGTTAAGCTGTTACATTCCCTGATGATATTTTTCAACGTCATTTTGAAGAAAGTACCGATTAAAACATTTACCATAATGCCATTCTTTAAATATCTATTACTTATGGTTAAACTAAAGTATCGAAGTTATAAAAGTAATCCATACCTATTAGAAACTGTAAAACCCATTGGTCTATTTTTCACCTACTAACCCCTGTAGAAGTGCTCTATCCCACGCACATCAGTGTTCAGGGACAAGCCGACTTTACTAAGAATGTCTTTTAGTGTTGTTAATTTTCCGGAAAAATAAAATGCGGAAACATTTCTACAAATCGGAAAAATAAAAAATTGAAACACAAATTTATTTTTAAGGGTTTTTAATTTTTTTATCTTTTTATCGATATAGAACGTCTAATAACAGTAAACATACTACAAAACATTAATAGTTTTACATTGTTAATCTATTGTTTTACTATTTAATACGAAAAAATGAGGTGAAAATGCCGCTTTATTTAAATTTGTATGAAAATTATTTTTATCTCGGAAAAATACTGAACTTTTTCCGGAAGAAAGACCTCGGTCATTTTCCGGAAAATTTTCCGACTTACAACACTACCTTTAGCTATTTTTGTATACTATACGCGTTTTAAACTTGACAGAGCAAATTATAGGAGTCTCATTCTTACCAAAATTCCTAGATTTTAATCTCCGAGAATCTTCCCAAATAATCATCGTTGAGAGAGCGTAAAATGGACCTTATCTTAGCCAACAACGATAGAATTAGTCTTTAATCTGGCGCAGCAGCTGAAGCACAGTGGCATGCCAGCTTAATCTCGAAGCCGATTTTAGGATCAAAACAATGAGGGCAATCTCGGGAAGCAATAGGCTGCCACTCTGTTCTCACTCCTGGCCTTATCCTATCGCTTTACTTTAATGAGTGCGGGGGGGATGAAGAAAAACGGATGGGGGGTGAAAGAGTGGATAAAATGGCACCCGTTTATCAGGCGTGGAACAACGACGGATAAGAATTCTTATTCGCTTGATCGAGCGTCCGCCGGCATCTGAAAGGAACGGGGCAACATTAAACCCTTCATTGGGCTATTCTATCGCGATATATTTGGCCTTCTCCGGAAGCCAATACCGGCCAGTTGTACGGTCAGCCCTGGCCGAGCCGTGTCAGGAGGTCAGTCAGCCGAGCTCTCCGTTCTTGTTTGATCTCGGGCGGGCGGGAAATGTCTCAGACGCGCGGTTCGCGGAGTCGTGACTAATGGGAAAACCGTTGGGTAGCAAACAGTTCTTGGATCGGATGCTTAACTCGTCGGTATGCGACATTCTCGTTTCTCGGTCCGAGTTATTCGGGATAATCTTCGGGATTGTTGAGAAACTATGACTCGAAACATGTTAATGGTCCTGACGCGACACCTAACGGCCGATAGACGGAAAATCACGCGTGAATTGAGGAAGAATCTCCGGCGGAGTATAAAGTCATTGGTCACCTCGAATTAGGTCAAACTATACAAAGGACCAAGGATTATATTTGTATAGCTGTACGTTTAAATTTAAAATTAAAATTTTTTAGATTCTGTTTAATATTTTCTATACGTGTATTAAAATGTTAATTCTAATTAGGAATATGATAATATTCCATAATAATAATAATTAAGTCTAGAATACTACTCCGTAATATAATTAAAATATTAATAATAATTAAGTCTATAATATTTATCAATAATATCATTAAAATATTAATAATAACGTCTATAATATTGCTCCATAATATTATTTAAATATTAATATTAAAGTCTATATTATTACTTCATTATATTATTAAAATATTAATAATAAAGTCTATAATATTACTCCATAATATTTTTAAATATTTATAATAATAAAGTCTATAATGTTACTCCAAAATATTATTAAAATAATAATAATAGTTATGTCTATAATATTACCCATAATAATTAAGTCTATATTATTACTTCATAATATTATTAAAATATTAATATTA
The DNA here is from genome assembly GCF_980474605.1 of Leiobunum rupestre. Taxonomy (NCBI): domain Eukaryota; kingdom Metazoa; phylum Arthropoda; class Arachnida; order Opiliones; family Sclerosomatidae; genus Leiobunum; species Leiobunum rupestre. Next base: position 46,758,112 of record NC_143390.1, read on the forward strand.
AAGTGTATAATATTACCCCATAATATTATTAAAATATTAATAATAATTAAGTATATATTATTACTTCATAATATTATTAAAACCTTAATAATAAAGTCTATAATATTACTCCATAATATTATTAAAACATTAATAATAAAGTCTATAATATAACTCCATAATATTATTAAAATATTAATAATAATAATAATAATAATCAGCTAGGCTAATACCCAAGGCACCACCATAGGCCTAAGTCATCGAGCGACTTTTGAAGCCATTAATTCAGGTGGCCGGGTTACGATGCGTAGTAGGGTGGTGGTAAGCCCTTCATGCCACTAACTAATAATAATAAAGTCTATATTAATACTCTATTGGAAAATTATAATTTTATCTTTGGGTTACATATTCTTGGGATATTTTCACAGAGAAACGTCATCTCAAGATGAAAATCGCTTTCTTAAAGGGGATCGTTCAAGCTTTACCCAGTTAGATAGCTCTATAGCCCGTTAAAAACTAAAATTAATGGCGAAAACTGCATCAAAATATATTAAGCAGTTAATTTTTAATAAAATAAACAAATTTAGAGAAATTGAAAAGCGCGCGTCCGCTGCGACACCTGGTGAGAAATCTGTGAGACACTCCTTGCTTCTTTAAAATTGAAAAACAATATGAAAGCGCGCGCTGCTAAAGACGCGTAAGATTTTTTTTTGCACGAGCGGCTCGTTTTAGTTACACCAGACCTAAGCCTAAATGGCGCGATCTAAAAGTTAGGATAGTTCACAAATCGCTCACTAAGGTGCTGCTGGCGCTGGCGATACACCTTAAGATGGCGGCGAAAATTCAAACCCTAATACTCGGCGTTATTTTGCGTTTCAACTTTTTGGGCCAAAAACTAGTTTTTCAAGACCAAATAAGGTACGTGTAAGTATATAGAACGTCTTGTTGATCTTTTGATATGTAAATAAAGCGATATTTGGAAAAGCTTGGCCGTTCCCCTTTAAAACCAACCTTATACGCAGGAGCGAACGGACGTTTGACCACCACGAAGCTCTTTATAGAGTCTGTGTTGTGATTAGCTGTTAATAAAACGTTTACAAGTTTAGATTATGAAGTGTTATACTTATGGAAAGGTATCCATTTATTAACTTATGGTATCAGTGAACGAAATCTGAAAAATAAATTTAAATAAACTTATAAAAGATGAATACCGAAATTAGACTTCTCAGACATCAAAATAAAATAACTTTAAATCTAAATATTTGCATCTCGTCTACTAGTTTAGAAATAAAATTAAAGAGTAAACAGTTAAAGTACGAAAAAAAACCGCTTCATTCCATTAAGTCCAGAATTTTCGTAATTTTTTTTATACTTTTTGGCAAAGAAACTATATAACCTTTTCTCGGGGGCTAACCGAAAAAATTTCCCTCGGAACAATTTACATAATAATAGCTATACTTTTCTGTTTGTCTACTAAAGTCTACTAAGCATTGATTGATTAACTTAAGGGCGGCTTTTGCAAAAGCTTTAGTCGTGGCCAAGGCACGAAATAAAACAATGCCTACAATGTTATTCTAAAAGTTTGTAAAAAGGGGAAATTTATTCTTATAATTCCCAACCGCCTCCAACAACGATGATAAAACAAAAGCAACCCGGGCTAAGGCAAACTTTGTTCCAACTTTCCCAATCATTACTGTTATACTATTAATATTTAAAGAAGAGCCAAATAATGCGATGTCTTTGATAGAAAAAAAAAAGATTATCTAGATTATATTTACGTTGTTTTTATTTCCTTTTTTTTTAAACATTTAGTAAATTAGGGAGCAAACGTCATCAATACGAGAAGTTTTCTAACAAATTTTAAGTTTGTGAATTATAAATATATTCATTTTTCTCTTTCTAAGGAATATTTTTTTTTAATTTCATTTTGAGGTGCAGGAAAGAAGATGGTTTTTGATAAATGAGCCTAAACGGTCGCAACAAGGTGTGCCAGCTGAAAATATCTCAGGCTGAAAAACCAAAAGAGAACCAAGAACTTGTTTAAGTTATTGAGCACGTACGAGTTTACTTTCCGAATGTTTTATCAGATCTAGCGGAGGTCCTAAGGACGTTTTTTGCATAATTAGGTGCAGAATCGTGAAATGTAACAATTAATTTAGTTCGTGCTACGTTAATAGTCTTAGATATGGCTACCATGTTGATATGTAATTTTGTATACAGGGTGTTTCAAAAGGTTATGCAAAAATTTTAAAGAGTTGTAGGGGGTGAGTTGAGAAGTATGCCTGTTTTTTTCCCATTTTCCTACGATGAGTTAAAAGAGCGCCAGAGAGCTTCAAACTGTGGCCTACTAGTCCCTGGAAGTAGGCTGCAACAAGCGCAAAACCATGTAGCAAATTTTTTGCATAAACTTTTGAAACACCCTGTATAAATAGAAAAGATCATTCCTATGACGTCATAGTGCCAAGTTCCCATTAGAACTGAATTTAACGATATTTTTTCTTCCTCGTCAAAAGAAAACTTATTGTAATTATCACAAATATTGTAGAAAAACACAAATAGTTAATTAAGACAAGTATAAATGAGTTTTTCAATATCCATTGCTATTTTCCAGCCAGTTCTTGTTAGTATTTCATTTTTAGGGCTCTGATTTCTCTGATCGTTTTAACCGGTAAATTTAGCTAACCATAATTATTCGGGAAACTTGCAGATAATTGAATGGTTAAATCTCGAGATTCTTTCATATATAATATTATAGGTGAGTTTTAGTCGAGATAAATTTACTTACGACTAACTTTTACCAAAAATTTTTATCGTAAAGCGATGTGATTTTTATTTGAATTAGATTGTACACACTTGTTTTTACTTCTCCGAGGGGACTTTGTACCCTAGGAGGGGTTATACAACGACCGTGTCTGTCTGTCTGTCTGTGGGTCTGTCTGTCAGGCCTGCGATCGCGTTCGCATTTTCGGGGCAAAGGGTAATCACTGCGTACGCAGTTTCTTAGAATCAGGGAAAAGGTTTTTCCAAAAGCGCCCTCTTTTAGTCATTGGGTGTAGTATAATTTTTTAATCGGCCGGGATTCGAACCCGAGCCCCCTTGAACGACAGGTGAGCGTTCTACCACAGAACCACGTATACAGTTACGCTTCACTGAAAATTAAAAACTCTTCCGAGGAGAGGTATATTTTGGCTTGCCAACTTGTAATTCAAGACAAATAAGCTCAAATTAGTATTCTTTTAAATATGTTCAAAAGATATATTTTACAAAAAATAGTGCAAATTGTTTTTTTGAGAAAAAATAATCTGTTGTTCCGATTGTTATATAAAACATGATAAAACACAAATATAAAGCTCGTATATGTTAACATATTTTTATAATAAAAATCAACAGTTTAGCGAATAATAATATCACTTGGTATTTCCATCAGTTCTGCGTGGAAGCGATATTTCAACAATAACTAAGGTAACCGTGGAAATAACTCGGTAATCAGTGAATTTTAGATTGGGATCTTATACACTCTTTTATATCCTTATTTGTGAGAGATGCCATTTTATTACAGGTCTGATTTAAAATAGTGCATACAAGGCCGCTTCACGCGGTCAAGTGCACGCGACGTCTCGAGCTGATGAGCACGTGCAGGCGCCCTTGCCTGTACTATTTTAAATTAGGCCTGTAATGAAATGGCCGACTTCGAAAAAGTGTGTATAGTCGGATCGGTAATGAATAGATAATTACAAAACGAAAGTAAATTGGAATGTTAATGGCGACTTAAACGTAAATTGTCGAAAATGTATTTTCCCCTTGTAATATGGATACAGTCGATCATAGAATTTATTTTTTCTACCGTGAGCCCAATACAACCAGTGGGAGTTGCAACGTTTACCGACCATGCAACATGACCTTCAAGTTAGGCGGGCTCTGAGCTCTTCAAACCTTGATTGAGTGACCAGCCATCTTAAAGGGAGTATAACCTCACTTGTTTGGTAGGGTGCGCTTAGACTATGTCGAGTAGCTTCCACAAGCCTTCCGAGCGACGGGCGGAAAAGAGTTAGTTTGATCGGATTTAACCCACAAATTCCGAAAAAGGTTATATACATAGTTACACACTAACTTAACTAACTAGGAAGGCTTGTGAAAGCTACTCGATATAGTTTAAGCGCACCCTACCCAACAAGAGGGCTTATACTCCCTTTAAGCTAAATGTATAGAATGTACTGTATGAAATATTTCAAAACGTTTGAAAATATTCACTGGTGTCATTTATGATCGGAGGTTGTGGGTGCGTCGGTATATACAGAGTGTTACGGATAAGAGTACCAAAACGTTTAAGGCGTATTCTATGGGTTAAAAACATTGTCGGATATCAAAAGATTATTCAGAATCGTCCAGATGTATGCTCCGCCTGATTTTGGAATAATTCGTAAATCGTTTAAATTAAAGATAACGTCAGCTAGACCTTATTCGGAAGTGATACGCAAAAGCCAGAAAGCAATAATTATTATATATTTTTAGTAAATTGCCAATAAACTGGTCAAAATGCCCACTTTGGGCTCTAATATACAGGAATGGGGGTAGGTACATTTGTTCGAATTTCAATCGTCCGAACGGTGGAACAAATGTTCGGATTTCATTCGTCCGAAGTCCGAACCGCCGAAATAAAAAAAATTTCAATTGTTCGAATTGGACAACTTGTTTGTTTCATTCGTCCGAATCGGTAGCATCACTTGTCCGAATTCTGTCGCTAAATTAGTATTTCTTATTGCTGTTTTTTTTGTGCGGATTTTTTTTAGTGCAAGAATTAATTTTTTTTCCTTTGGGCCGATATAGTAAGTGGGAATTGCGTTGAATGTTGTGGATATTTTGGGTTAGGTTAGGTTTAGAGGTCGGCGGAACAAATAAATTAACCGCAAAAATTTTCTTCATTTAGCCTACGCGGAAGTAAATAGGTTCCAACTAAATTGTCTCTATCAATGCCACACCAAACGTTGAGACACTAGCATATACCAATAAATAAAATATTTGTTATGTTGTAAACACGATAAAAAAACTGAATTTTACATTTAACCTCTCGTACCTTCAAATATAACAAAACCACCTTTTCCACAATTAACCACAGAAATTAAACGGTAAATATTTATTTCAAAATTTAAAAATCATTTCGCGTGTGGTTAAATTAAACTATTGCTCCAGTTTCAAGTTTTCTCATTTCAATAAGAAACCAAAAGTCAAATTGACGTATTTTCCGATATTTGATTAATATGCATTAATCAACTGTTAATAAAACAACCCAAGGAAGCCAAGTGAATTGAGATTTCGCTGATAAATAATAAAAAGGGTTATTTATTTGTTTGTTTAGAAAAAGATTTACTTGAAATTTAGATATTTGGTTAAAAGTTCAACTAAGAAAACTAATATATAACCTTATTTAAATAAAAATTCGTAATATTTAATTAATACGGTTAAAATTAAACGAAAAATATGAAGATCATTTTTATTCGAAGAAATAATTTTCGAATAAATTGGTTCTGTCTTTTTTATGGTGAAAGGTTTACCAATCCCCAGCCATATTCGTTGATCAGACTAAATGTATAGAATGAAAACAATAATGAAATTAGGATAATGAGGAAGACCACAAAGCTGGCGAATTTTCGTCGTTGTGTGCCGTATTAATTGGATGACAGCCTTTGTTCAATAAAAAGTATTCCTCGCCTCTGAATAACTAATTAAGTTGATTTAATTATACCACGATAAAATGTACTCATTTTGGTTTAACTTATTTATGATAATTCCAGACTCTCGTTCGAAGTACACTTTGATCAAATCATTCGTGATTTATCTTTTTCATTTGCGAGTAAAGTTAACGATACAAGCCCAGCGAGATCTCTTGTAGGGTTGCGGTATTGGAAGTCTCGCAGGGCGCTCGTTGTGGCGGCGGACAAAGACAGAAGAGAGAAAGAAACGGAGGAAGACGTAATGATGGAAACGTGACCGCCTTTTGATAGTTTCGCCAAGATCTCCAACTAAAGGTTTACTTCTATAGATAAAGAGAACGTGCACGCGGTAAAATAGCCGACTAAGGAGAGAAAAGATGGGAACAAGATTGACATCGCCCGAATAAAGAGTTCCAAGCTTATTGCTTAAATATGATTTATTTAGAATCAAGAATATATTTATTTATACGTTGAATATGATTTATTTAGAATCAAGAATATATTTATTTATACCTTGAATATATTTATTTATACCTTGAATATATTTATTTATACCTTGAATATATTTTTTATACAAAGAATATGTTAATTTATACCAGGAATATATTTATTTACAACTAGAATATATTTATTTATACCTTGAATATATTTATTTATACCAATCTATTTATAAATACCGAGAATAAATTTATTTATACCAACAATACATGTATATTTTTTTATACCTTGAATTAATTAGTATAGATATATTTATTTTTGGTATAAATAAATATAACTATACTAATTAAATATATATACTAAGAATATATTTATATATATCAAGAATATATTTATGTATACCATAATATTTTTTTTATACAAAGAACATATTTATTTATACCAAGAATAAATTTATTTATACCAAAAATATATTTATTAATACCTATAATATATTTATTTATACCGATAATAAATTTATTTATATCAACAATAAATGTATATCAATTTATACCTTGAATATATTTTTTTACACTCTGAATATATTTTTTTATTCCAAGAATAAATATATATATACTAATTATATATATATATATATATATATATATATCTATAACAAGAATATATTTATTTATACCAAGAATATATTTATTTATACCAGAATATTTTTTATACCAAGAATATATTTATTTATACCAAGAAAATATTTTATTATATCAAGAATATATTTTATTATACCACGAATATATTTTATTATACCAATAATATATTTATTTAAACTTCGGGAGAATGACTTAATTGAGAGGGTTTTAGTGTTGCCGCCAACTCCTCGCATGCTCCTTACATCTAAGAAATAAAATCATATCATAAAATATTGCAGTAAGTTTTACAGTAAGCTGCGGTCAGCATAGAGGCCAGTAGCATGCTGTAAAATTAACAGTTAGCAACAAACGTCAATTTCACAACCATCTTTGCTGTATTGTTAAATAAACTGCAGTATATACTGTTGAAACTACAGCAATATATAGTAGCAAATACTTATTTACAAAGTGTTACTGTTTTTTAACCTTAATATTAGACGTATTAAATACGGTAAAACATTATTATCACCAGAATGCTTGCGGAGATATTAACGTATTATTAGTAGTATGTGACACGGTATACAGTAACGTAAAAATTGAGTTTTCCAACGGAAATGTCTGACGTATTTTAAATACCGATTGTAACGATAAGTAGATTTCAATTTAATACAATTCTATTATGCATCCGTCAGATTTCATGCGTTTATATTTATAGTATTATAAAACACATTTGTTGCTTTTTCAACAGTAAAATTAACGTAATTTGAGCGGTTTGGATTATAGGTACCTTGAACATTTTTTATGGTCAAACTTTATTAATATGGGTACAAACGTAAGTATAAATGCGGTTTTTTAAACACTTTTTGGTGATATTCAACTATTTTAAGGGAAGGTGATTTAGCTTTAAGCTAAACAAAATGAAACAGGAAATTACAAATATACACTTTTTCGATGCAATTTTATTTCCTTTGTTGAAAATACAATGATACAATCAGCGTTATAAAAATAAATATCCGGCTCGTCGTGAACCGCACTGATTCATCTGAAATAGTGTTTCGATAACTTAGTTTTTACTGGATTGATTTCGGCCGCATATCTTAATGAAATGGGATGTTTATTTATTTTTATGAAAATAATATTTAATATTGAAATATTCTTTAAAATATTTAATATTTATTTTATATATAACGACTAGTAAATAATTAGAAGTCGTTTTACATACAGTGCCCACTGAAAATATGATGGGGAAACGAAGGTGCAGCCGAGGGGCAGATCACTCCAATGGTTATTAGGACAACCTCGTATGATTAAATCACGATTAGTTTAGATTAAAATTAAATCTGTAGCTTTGACGGTACAAAGAATAAAAATGATTTAATCGTGATTAAATTTTTAATCATTATTATTAGGACATCCAGTAACTAAGTGAGCCTGTTTTTTATGTAAGGCTTACTCATAATTAAAAATCATCAAATTTATATTTTGAACCTATAATAAAGAAATCCCTGTAAAACCTCTGAAAAGAATTTACTTATAATAATGAAAATTATTAAGTTAACTATTCATAGCTTATATGTCAAAGTAAAATTATTAGATATTCTCTTAATTCAGTCTTGATTAATAATTTAATTTTATAAATAAAAATAGTATTCTTACCTCTAATTAATGGGCATTGAGGCCTAAAATACATTTGAACACGAACTTATCGAATATTTACTGCTCCTTAAACCACCAATAGCCAAAAGTTAAAAATCGATAACAGGATTTGACTTTTGTTTAGAAAGGTAACCTTTCGTAGGCAAATTTTTACTGTCAAGTAATTTTAGCTTGTTAGATATCGGCTATTTAGTGGACTTTGGAATTATTCGTTTAAAATTGTTTTTCAAGAACAGTTTTTGTAAAGTATAAGGTTTTTGTCTATAAAAAGGTTTTAAAAAAACAACAGTCTTCCAAAAATTGTCTATTTTTAAAGATATAATCGAAACTCACCATTTTTACCTCTCCGAGGGGACTTTGTACCCTAGGAGGGGTTATACAACCACCGTGTCTGTCTGTCTGTGGGTGGTCCGTTTGTCTGTCAGGCCTGCGAACGTGTTCGCATTTTCGGAGCAAAGGGTAATCACGGCGTACCAAGTTTCTTAGAATCAGGGAAAAGGTTTTTCCAAAAGCGCCCCTTTTTGTCCTTGGGTGTAGTATAATTTTCTAGTCGGCCGGGATTCGAACCCGAGCCCTCTTGCACGACAGGTGAGCGTTCTACCGCAGAGCCACGGATACAGTGACACTTCATTGAAAATTTTGGCTTGCCAACTTGTTGAACTTAACAAAATTAACATACCTACATTGAAATTTTCCGGTTTGTGAATCTTTCAGATTTTATTAATTTGAAGGATTTAAAACCGTTAGATAGTTCGTAACTTATTTTTATTTCTAAGCCAATTAATAAATGAAATTTAATTATGTAGAATCAATATTCATACTAATTGTCCAGCACAAAGTGCAATTACAATTATAGCATTAATACTTACGAAAGTAATTTTAGTTGGCAAATAATATAATTCTTGATAGTTATCAGCGTAAATAACTAATGACATAAGTATATCACTTCCTAATCCACCATCTTTTTTTTTTCAAAATAAACCCGTTTGACCATGACCATAAAATCATTACGTGGCCAAGGACTAAGAACAAGTGCTGTTTATAATTTTTGAAAGGGTCAGTTATATTAACCCTAAACAAATTTTAAAAATAATAAAAACTTACTAATAGCTCGTACCGATAGGTCTTCGAGCAAACAAAACGCGAAACTAGGACCAAATAGATCTTCGAGTGAATAATTAAATTAAATTAAATTAAATAGCCAGAAAATCCAACGGTAGACCGGTTTCGTCCTATTTGGGACTCGTCAGTACCGTGCGGGAAATCTGGCTTGCGACTATAACACCGAATAGAGAAACTAAGCCTAAATATTAAAAATTTCAAAACGAGTTGCGGAAAGCCGAATAGGGGAGAGTGGTGGAGATTAGTATATACGTAATGTTAAGTTAAAAGGAACCACCTATGGACTGCATTGTAAAGGATGATAAAATTGGCAAACAAGTAGATAAGTCCATAATGGAAAGGGATAATAAAGCTAAACCCTAAACAAATTTTAAGAAATTTAAAAACTTACTATTTGAATTTTTTAATATTTAGGCTTAGTTTCTCTATTCGGTGTTATAGTCGCGAGCCAGATTTCCCGCACGGTACTGACGAGTCCCAAATAGGACGAAACCGGTCTACCGTTGGATTTTCTGGCTATTTTATTTAATTTAATTTAATTATTCACTCGAAGATCTATTTGGTCCGAGTTTCGCATTTTTGTTTGCTCGAAGACCTATCGGTACGAGCTATTAGTAAGTTTTTAAATTTCTTCAAATTTGTTTAGGGTTCAGCTTTATTATCCCTTTTTATTATGGACTTATCTACTTATTCGCCAATTTTATCATCCTTTACAATGCAGTCCATAGGTGGTTCCTTTTAACTTTTCAGTTATATTAACGTTACCCGAAAATCTTCGAAACTGGCCTTTTTTAAATTTAACCAAATATTATTGGATATACTACGATGAATGACTAATCGGAGTTAACTTTTTATTGAGTACTGATAATAACAAATACTAAATTGAAAAATATAATCTTTGTAATCTCGACCTTTTTATCATTAGTTGGTAACGAAATTTTAAACAATTAAAATTGATTTAACAATTTAAAGTTGAATAATAAAATGCATAGTTAATAATAATGCAATAACGGCAATTTCTAATTTACGACGGTACACACAAGTTTTTTTAAATATCGTTACTAGATTTACATACGGTCTTAGAAATCACATATTTAAGAACTCAGTTAACTTTTATGAATTTGATATTATCGCTTAAGCCTTGGTCCCTGGTGATCTCGATGACTAGAAAGAAATAACTGCGATAGCAGTTTTTTCACGTTGTGGTCAATAACAAACGCCAATTTTGATCTTTGGCTCGCTGCAATAATTTAATGAATTGAAACATTGAATTAACTTTTGCATGTGAAGAATAGAAAGCGTCACACTTACGTACCAATATTATATACTTATGGTATTAAAACTGACTGACGTAAACCATAAGCTTCGTCCTATGAATTTGAAACAATCGAGGGTGGGAGGCTGAAAAAGAAGAGATTCCCGGTATTCTATCGCGTAAGAAAGGGTCAAGAGATATATAAAACTCGGTGTGGTCTCCTCTCTAGATCTTTTTATTATTTTTCTATCTTCCGCTTCCATCGTCAGGATCCCATTCTTCGCTCTCATCTTGTTGCGGAGGATAATTGCAATAGGCCCAATCGTCAGCCTTTCTTCTTGCTCTCTATCTATACTCGCGGATATGCCCGGTCTGGGACGAGAATTATTAGTGGGGAGTTTCTCTGTCAATAATCGGAGGGCGACGGCGAGATGGGGGTTCGGGGTTGCGACGAATCGGGCGCTCACCTACGCACGCGCCCGCCGAGACAAAAGGAGAATGGAGAGCTTGATGGACCGGACCAAAGGGCTCTCCTCTCTTCTTCCCGCCAAAATTAATTTCGGATAAGCGTTTGGCTTAGTCAGTTGACCGTAGAAAGACCCCCCTTTCATCCGATCTTGCTAGCTGCTCTTTTCATTTCGTTACCCGAGGGGGAGGTGGCGACGAAATATTGTTTTACTGACTTTCCGCCGTCGTCCGCCGTTATTCGAAAAGTCAATACACACGCGTTAATTTATGACGTATGAAATACGAACAGAGATCGGGCGCGTCAAAATTCTAAGAATTCTTCCTTTGATAGCGAGAAGTCTCACTTCTAAAAATTTGAACGGTCCTTCTCACAGAAAGTTAAGTAATATCTTCTCACGAGTTCTCTTGAGAATGCCTACGAGCATTCTAACTTGGTTAAAAAGGGGGGGGGGAATGGGTTATTATCAATAAAAATGGCAGCTAATATTCTATTCAGTTTACTTGATGCTGAAAAAAATAAACAGTGTGACATTTTTGTGGACGAAAATGTTAAGTTAATTTCCGATGAAATATTACCTTTTAAATAATAAATAATTTTTTTCTTCCGTTTAATATTGTCGTGAAATTGTTGTTAAGATAATATTTATTGTCAAAGGCTTGGTTTACAACGTTCGTGGCATTCCCTTAAGCTGCCATCTTAGAAGAAGCTTTTTACATTCGACGCTTTTTAGCGAGTTCTCACGGAGAGAAAAATTAAAAAAATGTGTTTGGGTTTGAATTTTCGCCGCCATCTAAGGGCTGCCGCCAGCGCCCCTAACCCCGTATGAGCGATTTGCGAACTATCCTAATTTTTAAAATCGTGCAATTTAGGCTTAAGTCTCTTATAACTGGAACGCGCCGCGCGTGCAAAACATATTTTTTGCGTCTTCAGCAGCGCGTGCTTTTACGTTGTTTTTCTGTCTCACTGACTTCTCACCAGGTGTCGCGGCGGACGCGTGCTTTTCGATTTCCCTAAATTTCTTTATTTTATTAAAAATTAACCACTCAATATTTTTTGAGGCGGTTTTCGCCATAATTTTAGTTTTTAACGGGCTATAGGGCTATCTAACTGGTTAAAGCTTGACCGTTCCCCTTTGAGCCATGATAAATTATCTTCATCGTGAAAACGAGCCCAATCTTTTTTAGTGCACATCGAATCTTGGCTGAAGGTCGAAAAATAAATGTAAGTGCAGAATGAAGAAGATAGTTGAAAGGAGCTCCAGTGGCGGTGGAGTATGGGACTATTGGAATTAATCTAGTTCTACAGAATTCCAGGTAGGATACAGCCTACTTCAGCCACTACCGTTATAAATCCATGGAGAAAACGTAAGGAGGTTTGTTGTAAGATAATATTCACTTGGGGTTGACCGGTTCTTTTTAAAAAGTGAAGTGATGTCGTAAAACCACAGATTCATTTTGCTAGTGGTTTCGTTGTGACGAAACCACGCTGTTTCAGTGCCTACCTTCTTTTTTGGTCGGCCGCTTACGGTAACGATATAAAATGTTTCGCAAAACGACTCCTTACATTTATTTTCAGGAAATTATAATGGTAGTGGCTGGGGCCACACGCGTTTGACATTTTAAACATAGATTAATTTTTTTGGCACCTATGGCCAATTATAACGTCCATAGGTGCCACGATATTTTGAAACAAAAAACCTTACAGTGCCGCTACAGTTCCATAACCCTGGTACGATCCCAACTTGTGGTACTGGGTGAAGCCTTGGAACAACTCCTTCTACATTGAGTGTGAAATTTATTTTACCATCTTCGGTTTCCATAAAAACGTATAGAGGTTTTAAGATAATAGTTAATGTAGTTAGCTACAACCCTCCTGCGTGGTTAAAATTCTTCGGTATCGCTGTTAAAAGGGACTCAAGCCTGTTGCAATGCAACAACACCTGCGTTATAATAACGACTTTTTACTAAGCCACTAAAGCCTGGAATCGATAAAACTGTTTTCTAAGAAACAATTAAACTTTTATTTTTGTTTACATTACATTTTATAATGTAATGAATATACGGAGAAAATAGATATTTTTTATTGTAAAAAATCGATATTTTGAAGCTAACTGATTAACAAATTAGTATACAATTAAGTTATTTTCATTTTTTATATTACCAAGAATGTATTTATTTATACTCAGGGAGAATAAATATGTCGAGATTATCGACGGACATGTTGGGGCCCTAACCCTGTCACGCTAAGGGACGGGGGGGGGAATGAAAAAAAGGTGGTCTTATTTTTTGCGTCCTCGCAGCAGCGTTAATCGTGTCGAAAAACGTAATTTTTAAGAACCAATGAAAGCAATATTATTTGTTTTTATTAAAGCGGAGGAGCATCCCGGGGGCCCCAACGGGTGGAATTGCAGAAACGCTAAAAATAATCTCGACATATTCATTCTCCTTGAGTATAAATAAATACATTCTTGATATTACATCGTATATTTGGTTAAGTTATATAGTTCATTCTTTATATAATTGTTGTATGTTTGCTAAAAAAACCAAAAGCATTTATGGTCAATACTCAAACTTTTTAAAGCAAAGACGATAAACATGTATAATTGTATATTTTTATAATAGCTTTTTAAACTTTGATGTAAATATTGTGACGTTTTCCTGTTCATGCTTGTTGGTATTTAAGTACGGTTGATGTTGACCTTAAATAAATCATTTCATTTCATAACCACGTAGGTCGTTAAAGGCCTAGGTATTCTTCTGCCTGTCACCCTTTAAATTTACTTTCCTTCCAAACAAATATTCTGGTGGTAGGCCAACGTGTTCCGCTGTTGGCCTACAACCAAGGTATTTATTTGGAAGGAAAGTAAATTTAAAGGGTGACAGGCAGAAGAAACCCTAGGTCTTTAAAATGAGGGTGGGCTACGAAATAGCACTGTCAGCTTGGCCAGCTTGTTTTACCTTTTTCGCTCAGGCACGGCCAGCGAATGCAGAGTGTACACAAAAGCGGAGACAAGAGAGAAAGAGGATGAGATGTCTTTTTTATGGAAAGCCTTTTTCACTTCATTCCTTTTCTATTTGTCCAGCGATACGGACAATCGGTTTGGTCGAGATGAAAGTGGCCAATCGAGTGTGCGCTTGTTCGCCGAGAGGGGAGGGGAGGGGATCACTTATAGCTTAATAATAATTGATTGCATAGGGCCTTCAATAAAACCGATTCAGTAAATCTCTAAGATGTATTAATCCGCGGAGCCTAAACGTGTAAGCTGCCAAAAGTAAAAACCCCACAAAAGTAACTTAAATTTATTTATTAATATTCTCTAAACAGTTACTCCATTACTGTTCTGGTGTACCCTACTTTACCACACTATATAAATTCGATTAATATGCTTGGTTCAAGAATTTACTCTTTATCGTGTTTTTCCAGTTTCCACCTTTATAAAATTTTTTGTATTATTTGGATGTTTTGGTAAAATTATAAAGTTAAGAGAAACCACCTATGGACTTCATTGCAAAGAGTGTTAAAAAACGTAATTAATAAAAAGGATAAAAAAGGTAAACCCTAAACAAATTTGAAGAAATCTAAAAACTTACAAATAGCGCGTACCAATAGGTTTTTGAGCAGACATAAAAACGCGAATCTCGAACCAATCTTAAACCTACATTTATGGAGATAAAAAATGTAATATTTAAAACAGACTTGTAGAAAAATGAAAATAAAGATTAAAAGTTGAGACATTCCGTTTTTTTAATGATTTTCTTGATCTCGCATATTATTGTACAATATAAACCAATATTTACCATTATTTACCATTGTTTACCATTATTTACCATTATTTACCACTATTTACCATTATTTACCAATATTCACCACTATTTACCATTATTTACCATTATTTACCATTATTTACCATTATTTACCACTATTTACCATTATTTACCATTATTTACTATTATTTACCACTATTTACCATTATTTACCACTATTTACCATTATTTACCACTATTTACCATTATTTACCATTATTTACCATTATTAACCATTATTTACCATTATTTACCATTATTTACCATTATTTACCATTATTTACCATTATTTACCATTGGTATGCACCATATTCCAAAAAAGTGGTATTTTTATAACACTGAACCAACCGCAAATATCATTTTCAGTGATCTCGTTTTGGCTTTTCGTGGGGGTAAGCACAGAGAAAGAGGTTTTCATAGGTGTTTCTAAAAAATAAAACAAAAAAGAATAAGAAGCATAAAATGTTTTTATCTGCGTCACAAGCTCAAGTTATTTAAGTGATTTACTTGCACGTGGATTCCAGATTCCGAAGGGTCTCGCGACTGCAGCGCGCGCTCAATAACTTCAAGAGCTACGCTGCCGTGCAAAGCACAAAAGCATTAACGACCAAATTTTCGATTTACAGATTTTGATTTTATTTCTCCTTATTTTATACGTTAAATTCAATTTTGAACTAATTTTCGAATTTAAAATTTTTGTTCTTAGAGAAATGACTTGTTGCAAAACGCATTATTTTAGGTTTTTGCATTATTTTCAAACCAAAAACCCATTAATGTGTTTATTTTCTTTAAAAGTCAAATCAAAACGCATTTTTTTCGCGTTTTAAGACATGGTTTTTAATGATATTTATGAATTATCGTTTGGCCTGTAAATTGTTTAGTACCAGAATATAATTTGAGTTGAAAAATCCAAGTCTTCTATATAAACTTGAAAGAAGTAAGTTGGGGTATCTTAAGGCAAAGAAAGTTTGAATTTCGCGGGTTTTCTCCATATTTTGGTTTTGGTCGTTAAAGCTTTTGTGCTTTGCACAGCAGTACAGCTAAGTGACGTAAACAAAACATTATCACATGACCTCCCTATTAAATCACTATTGTCATCTTTTTAGAGAAAATGATCGCCATGCCAACCTATGAAGTACTACGGAAAATGTTTGAAAATACTTTTAGTTAGCCTATTCAGCTTACAGAGATTCAGCGGTCTGAACTACGCCAAAACGTTTGACGACTGCCGTTGATCACTAGGTGGCTTTATAGCCACTGGCACAATAGAGTTTACAACCCTGTTTAAGTTGGTTTGAAGGCCACTTTTCCCCAATGAAATTAAGAGAAACTGCTTTCAAGACCGGTAATTTTTTTTTTCATCGCAATCGTATCCTGAAGATGGATCCACTTCAATCTTATCCGCGAGACAATAGCAACATAGAAGATCTGCTATTGTTTGGTCTGTGGAGTCTGGTGTCCATGGAGATGCGCCTTTCTGGAAGAGTACGACTCATTGTTATTTAAGTAGAAAGAGTGGTTTAATGGTTTTTCTAGTGTTGTAAGTGGGAAACGTTTTCATTCCATGATTAGTTTTTTTGCAAATTTAAATAAAGCGGCATTTTCCCCTCATTTTTTTTCGAATCTAAAAGTAAAACTAAATATCTAGACTAGTTTAAACTGATTAATAATGTAACACTAATAATGTTTTGTAGTATGTTTACTGTTATTAGACGTTTAAGGGGGAAGAATACAGTAAAAGCCGTTTTTTCGTTCAAGCTGAACGTTTCTGTTTCAACAATTACATAATTGAATTATATTTCTCTTATTAGGCTGAACCTTCCTCTAGTGCTTAAAATAATTTTGATAATTCTAATATTAATAGCTAACGAGATATAAGTTCCTAATTAAAGGGTAGTTTGGGCGCTTGCCCAACTTGTTTAGCTCCGGGAATCCGAATTAAAACGTAATAACTTAAATATTTTGATATTTAAAATTGTCAAAATTATTTTAAGCACTAAACAAGTGGCTGTTCTACACCTAAATATTAATTTTATAAGTTAAAATACAAAATTAAAAGAGTACAGCTTGAAATAGCGCGTAAGTAGACAATGGCCACTATAGTCTTCGATAAAAAGTAATTTATGGATCTTTTTTTTATTTTTCCGATTTTCTGGAAAATTAACAACACTAGGTTTTTCCCTGTCTTCACATTTGATCTTTCGTTGGAAAAGCATAAAGAATTCGTAAAATTATTTAGAAACATTACACATTTATAGTCAATATTTCTTCTCAGAAAGTGCCAAAGAGAATTTTCGAATTTCACAGTATCAGGAAGCTCATTAAACTTCTACATTTTGTACTGTTTGATTTCGCAAATAACGCTAAAGTATGTCTCGAGGGAAACGCGATCATGCAGGGGCTGATAAAGGAAAGATATTATCTAATTAAAGTAAAGTAATAAACATCTTTTCTGCACTGTGAAATATCAAAATAACGACTTCTTGGTTATTCACCCTTTAAGAGAAAGGCTTAGGGATATTTAATACGCTTTAAAATGGAAAATTAAACCTTAATTTGGTAAAATAATTATGAATAATTGAATCAAAGCATACATTTTTAAAACATTCGTTTTAATTTTTCGAAATTAACATCAACCTATATTTTCCTGGAAGGGCTGAATTTCAATTTGACTGACTATAATCTATAAAAATTACAAAATTTCTGGAGAATGAATTTTCTAACCCTATTAATAATAATTCAGTTTTAGCAAGTAAAACCAAAAAGCCACAAGTGTCACAATTATGGCTTATACGTTACTTACCCTACATTTATATTTTTGGGGAAATTGAGACCAGAAAATAGGGCTAGAGGTGCGAGTACTCGAACATCATCGAGTACTCGGTCTTTTTTGAGGTCGAGTACTCGAACTCGACCTCGTATAAGTATTTATAGAATACTCGTCGATTACCGAAAACTAAAAAATTGCATAGTCGGGTACTCGATTATTCAAATAAGCTGCTCTCTAAACTCGTCGAGTATTAGTTTTTTCTATCCTCGTTGCTTTAAAGTTCCAAGAGGGGTTTTTACAACTTTTTGGGGGCAGTAAACGGTACCTACCAAGTTATGGAAACTGGTTCATTTAAATTAAACGAATATTTTTCAGCCTTTTAAATTTAATTTCCTAATTATTTGAATAAAACCAGCCCCTAATCTAGTATACTCGATAACCTGACTCGTTAAAAATATATATATATACTCGAGGTTTTTTTTAATTACTAGACTAGTTTATGAGAAAGTTTCCCCTTAATCAAGTACTCGATTCAATATTACTCGACTCGAATACTCGATAACGGATTCGATTGCCTAAAACCACTAATCGCACAGCCCTACCAGGAAAACATTTTTAAAATATATGTTTTAACTTATAAGAAATAACATTATCGGCTTGGGAATAATTATCTGTATACTAATCTCTATACTAGAGAAAGAGATAACTTAATTAGACGAAACAGAAGCCTGAGAGCGCGCAAAGCGATTGTCTCATTTAACGAGTTCGCTTGAAAGGCACCGCCAATCAATTATTTAAATGAACTTTCGTTGTCGTTGCCGCGTTGTACGCGACTGAAGTTTTAAATAAGAAAACTTTTGTTTATTCAGTCCAAGTGACAAATTATACCTGCGGCCAAGCGGCCGGCCTTAGAGGCCAATTAAGTCAAAGGAACGCCCGCTGTTTTGGAAGAAACTCCTCCCCACGTGCTTAACTGCGTCGATGTTATAACCAAAGTAAACAACGTGTCGAGAATATTTTCCAGCACAAAATTCTGGCGCTGTAGACTTTATTTCGCGCCCAAACTTGGACGCCCATTTAAGACAAAACACGAAGGGCAACTCTGTTTAGTGGTGCAGTTTGTTAGAAGGCTGTTTATTTAATTTGCACCTAGTTGCGGCAAGAAAATATCGTCTCGGGTCATCTCGGTAATCATAATGAACTGAATTTTTTAGGTTTGCACTGATTTCTTCATTTTTATCGGAATTATTTGATATCGTCTCGGGTCATCTCGGTAATCATAATGAACTGAATTTTTTAGGTTTGCACTGATTTCTTCATTTTTATCGGAATTATTTGATATAGTCTCGGGTCATCTCGGTAATCATAATGAACTGGATGTTTTAGTTTTGCACTGATTTCTTCATTTTTATCGGAATTATTTTTAAGTATCAATTAAATATCGAAATCCAAGAAAATGAGAACTTAAAATATTTGTTTTGAAATATACGGCCGTCATAAAGGTTATCTTAGATGCGTTCTTATGAGTGAGGTATTAATTTATCCATGCAGCTAATTAAGCAATGAATTATTCCATCATTATTCCTTCTGCAATTAAGCAATGAATTATTCCATCATTATTCCTTCTGCAATTAAGCAATGAATTATTCCATCATTATTCCTTCTGCACTTCATATTGTCATTCGGTAAAATAAAAACATACCAACTGGTACTATAAATACTTTTGAATTCGATCAAATAGTATTCGATCATTTGAAGGTTCTATCTTATGAAACAAATGACAAATGGGATTCGATCAAATGGAATTTCGATCAATTGCAACGTATAATGATCGACTGTCGATCACATATTTGTCGATCAAATGGACCAACCCCGAAAACCCTTTATGCCACGCGAGCCAACAGCTCGCTACGCTACCTATTACCGTTAACCTCTACATACAGGTTTTTATGGAAAAGGAAAAACCCTTTTTAAGCAGTGGAGAGAGAACTTGCAAACTCAACGTAGAAGCAGTGATTCCGAGTTTTCACCCAGGGCCACACGCTGGAAACGAACCTGGTTCCTCCTTTTGCAAGGTGAAAGTGCCAACTACTCCGCCACCCCACGTGAACCGTGTAATATTTCGCTATTTAAACTAGCACGTACCCAACACAAGTGACAACCAATGAAGCCAAGGAATTTGAGTTTTATAACAACACTATTGAGTGTACAACGAATTTTCGCAATCGAAAACCAACAGGTACACTAAATCAATGATTTACTAATCCATCCAACTTTTTGGGAGGATCAAAACTTCAAAACTAAATCATATTTAAAATATTTTCTCAATATTGCATTTATATAAAATAATATTTCAAAATTACGAAAATTTTACCCAATTTACACAGGATTGTAAAAATACATTTTTTAAACAAACCAAAAACACGGTTCAATGTATAAACGGTTTTTAGATCAAATCATAAAGACTGTAAATCGTAACCACAGCGCGAGCGCAGACTATTATAATTTTATTAGGACATTTCTAGTTTAACAGGCGATGACAATTTATACCAACTCTTTAAAAATACTTTCTGGAAATTTTTCCGCATTTTATTTTTCCGGAAAATTAACAACACTAAAGAAAGCCTACATGACGGAAACTGTATTCCAAATCATTCGATATTTAATTTTTACCCTTATTTATAAGAATAAATAAATAATATTGAAATGAAAATTACATTTTATTATGATTATCGAAATAATGCGAAATGGTTCTTGTTTCTGTAGTACCACGATAAAGTGTCGAGTTTAGTTTTGGAGCTATAAACAAAGTCTATATTTTTCTGTATTAAACGGGCCGAGTAACCAAAAATTGCCATAACAACAGCATTTGTTTCTCACTTTACGTGATAATTAAACATAACGTCAACGCGTAAAAATCCAATCAATATTTAATCCGCTAAAATCGCCATGTTTTTAGGAGGAAAAAAAATATTTCTTCGAATTTTCGTCATTGTTTATTCCGAGTGGCCGCCTCTTAATCGCTTTGTTTATTTTGTCGTTACGAGTTTCACTAGAGAACAGTCTATCTTAAGCCTTTCGATCCGTGAAAATAGCGTATTACCGTTCACCATATATAGTTTACCTATGTCGTTATCGTCACGTATATCAGCCATTATTACTGGACTGAATACGAAACGAGGAAAGCCTTTACGACTGCTTTACGCGAGGTCAATCCAAAGAGTTATACAGGGTGGAAGCCTCAGCCGTAGTCCAGCCTCGGTACTTCTCCTAGTACACCAGAGTGCTGCGGGTCAAACACTTCTACAGGCGCTGGTAGGCCAAAAATAGGCCAATAGCATAATTAGAAGCGCATCTTTATCCAATCACCCGAAAAAGCATTTGGAAGATGCGCTTCTAATGCTTCAATTGGTCTATTTTTAGACCGAGGCTGGACCACGTCTGAGGCATCCAATTCTTCCATTGGTCTATTTTTGGACTACCAGCGCCTGTAAAAGTGTTCCATCCGCAGCACTCTGGTCTACCAGGAAAAGTACCGAGGCTGGACCACGGCTGAGGCTTCCACCCTGTATATTGTTTTATTTTCTTGGCAACTACGCCAGTCGCCAATGGAAAACGGCGAGTGCGCGGTCAGGGAACCCGATAGGGTCAACTTTATACGTGTCGTGACTTTAATGGCAAATCTATATTCCTATCAAATTGTTTATTCGTATTTCCACGCGTCTCAAAATTTGGTCCCGAAAACGAGAAAAACGCTTACTTCGCGCGTTGGCCAAAACATAGACCTTAATTAAAGAATCGGTAACTAACGGTCTAATTAAAAATGGTCAACGCGGGCTTCGTTCCGTTTGGCGAGAAATGAAAATATATAATAATAAATGTATTATATTTCCGATTGTTGTCACGCAATGTCACTCTCCACATTTGCCTAATGCATATTTTAGTATTTGGGATGCCGTTTCGTATTAAGTTCACGGTCCCACGAAACTATTAGAGAGTTTCAGCAAACCCGAACGTCTACGTCTCTTCCCGACGTTTGGGTAAAAATTTCGTTCCGCCAAAATTGTTTAATTTGTTTTAGGTCTAGCGAAGTTAAATACGGCGCCATCTATGCACCAACAACATTTTTCCAAATTTGAAAAAAAATGGTGCGAAGGCCATGATGCAATCGATAAAACTTCATTTAGAAAAACCAAAGTGACACAACATTTGGTTTGCTTTACGAAGTAACTAAATAAATCGTCTTTGTTGTTAGTTTCACTAGTTCCCAACGCCAGATAAATTTCACGGATCTGGCGTAGACGTTCGCGTTTACGCCTAGATAGGGCCGGATTACCCAATAGGCCGAATATAGGCCTGGGCCTAGAGCACCAAGCCTACAAGAGGCACCAAGAGGTTCCGAAAAAATTAAAAGTACAAAAATGTTATCATCTAAAAAAATTTTATCGGGAGTAATTTTAGTAAATGTGGCAAAATATTTCGATACCATGTAAAGTAATAATTTATTAACGTCACTAAAATATCCGCAAGGTGTACATTGAAATTGTATTTTCCATCCATTTGTCATCGCTCGCCACTGAAATTGGCTTGGGTCTAGAACCCCACAAGGTCTTACTCCGGCTCTGCGTCTAGAAATGGGATTGACGTTTGTCAAGAAGTATAGAAGCAGAAATATCATATAACCTAAAATTAGTTTAATTTCGAAAGTTGACCCGGAGTTGGATAAATTAACCGTATACCACATCCCAGTTTAAGTCCGTTTTGAAGGTGAGATTTGGACAAATAAATTGAGAGAAACTCGCCGTTAAAACTGGTTTCAAGCGATAGTTAAATCTCTATTCGACCGGCAATAATGAACCAGGAATTTATTGACGAAATCGGTGCTACATGTTGGTGCTACATGTACATGAGACCAAGAACGCGTAGAAGTACTAAGAACTATGATCCTTAACATTCGCCCATGCTGCCTTGTTGTTATACTTTCAGAAACAGTCTAAGCCGTCGATGGTTCTCTCTCTATGTAAAAATCCATTACACCAAGGACCAAGTTAGGCTTAAGCCATCGGCGCCTAAATTTAAGTCTTTCATAGTTCTTAGTACCTCTATGAGTTCTTGTTGAGACTAACAAAGTAGTTAGCATTTAGCATTAATATTCCTTTTATAAAAGTTCGTTAACTAATCAGTTGTCTGTCATTGTTATTTAGTAATAAGATGTTATAGCGACACCATTTTTAGTAATATGATGTCAAACTCGCAAAGAAATATTGACGTGATTTCTGACCTATTATTGAAGCAATTATTTAAATATATTTGTCACTGTATTACTTGAAATTTGAATTGGAAGTGTTTCAATCAAATTAATGCATAAATCTTAATCAGATTTCGGCTTTTGAAATAATGAAGTACTAAAATAATTACAATAAAAAGTTAGATTTAGATCTTCAAATTAGTGAATTTCGATATTTAAAATATTATAATTAAAAATAAGTTCTATCTTATAATTCGGAAAATTGGGTCACTCTTGTTTAGAACGTCCACAAGTTATATGCTGCAATTCACCACGAATAACGTATTATTTCGGATATTTTGAATAATAAATGTATAAATAAATGTTTCGTTAGAAATAGTTAGACGAATACTTATATCTTGATCATATCATATACTTCTGATAATAGCAGAAGTAAATGAACCGAAGTTATCGAAATACCGCACAGAATCGGAGGGCGTTTTCCTTATGAAAATCGAGTCAAATAAAAGCTAATTTCCATCCCCCTCTTTTGACACGATACATTGCACTTGGGAATTGTGGGTAAAGCTATTTCTATGTATAAAAAATGGTTTCATTAAACCAAAAACTTTTTTTCGGCCTAGGAGCGCGCAAAATTTCAAATTCGAGGTAAAAATGTAACTTCATAAGGAAAACTCCGCCAACATGATTAGTATTAGAGATCGGCGGAACAAATAAATTAACCGGAAAAATTTCGATTAATTATAAAAACTTTGGTTAGCTGTTTATTTACGAACATTTTATACGAATAACCAACTATTTAACATGCAAAAATAATATTTTTTGGATAATTGTCGGTTATGAATAAAAATAAATAATTGGATAATTTCTTATTCAAACACCGATCTCTAGGCAGTATAGCAGTTTCAGTGTTGGGCACCGCTCATCTCATTGTGAGCGGATTTGTGATTATGAGCGAAAATGAGCGGAAAAATATCTTTTTAAAAGAGTGCAAAACAAAAATGAGAGGAGCGCCAATTTTACCGCTCAAAAAAAAAGCGGAAAGAGAGGAGCGAAAGTATTACCGCTCAAAAAAGAGCGGAAAGAGAGGAGCGCTAATTTTACCACTCAAAAAAAGAGCGGAAAGAGAGGAGCGAAAGTATTACCGCTCAAAAAAGAGCGGAAAGAGAGGAGCGCCGATTTTACCGCTCAAAAAAGAGCGGAAAGAGAGGAGCGCCGATTTTACCGCTCAAAAAAAGAGCGGAAAGAGAGGAGCGAAAGTATTACCGCTCAAAAAAGAGCGGAAAGAGAGGAGCGCCGATTTTACCGCTCAAAAAAGAGCGGAAAGAGAGGAGCGCCGATTTTACCGCTCAAAAGAGAGCGGAAAGAGAGGAGCGCCGATTTTACCGCTCAAAGAAGAGCGGAAGGAGAGGAGCGAAAGTATTACCGCTCAAAAAAGAGCGGAAAGAGAGGAGCGCCGATTTTACCGCTCAAAAGAGAGCGGAAAGAGAGGAGCGAAAGTATTACCGCTCAAAAAAGAGCGGAAAGAGAGGAGCGCCGATTTTACCGCTCAAAAGAGAGCGGAAAGAGAGGAGCGCCGATTTTACCGCTCAAAAAAGAGCGGAAGGAGAGGAGCGCCGATTTTACCGCTCAAAAGAGAGCGGAAAGAGAGGAGCGCCGATTTTACCGCTCAAAAAAGAGCGGAAGGAGAGGAGCGCCGATTTTACCGCTCAAAAGAGAGCGGAAAGAGAGGAGCGCCGATTTTACCGCTCAAAAGAGAGCGGAAAGAGAGGAGCGCCGATTTTACCGCTCAAAAAAGAGCGGAAGGAGAGGAGCGCCGATTTTACCGCTCAAAAAAGAGCGGAAAGAGAGGAGCGCCGATTTTACCGCTCAAAAGAGAGCGGAAAGAGAGGAGCGCCGATTTTACCGCTCAAAAAAAGAGCGGAAAGAGAGGAGCGAAAGTATTACCGCTCAAAAAAGAGCGGAAAGAGAGGAGCGCCGATTTTACCGCTCAAAAGAGAGCGGAAAGAGAGGAGCGCCGATTTTACCGCTCAAAAAAGAGCGGAAGGAGAGGAGCGCCGATTTTACCGCTCAAAAAAGAGCGGAAAGAGAGGAGCGCCGATTTTACCGCTCAAAAGAGAGCGGAAAGAGAGGAGCGCCGATTTTACCGCTCAAAAAAAGAGCGGAAAGAGAGGAGCGAAAGTATTACCGCTCAAAAAAGAGCGGAAAGAGAGGAGCGCCGATTTTACCGCTCAAAAGAGAGCGGAAAGAGAGGAGCGAAAGTATTACCGCTCAAAAAAGAGCGGAAAGAGAGGAGCGCCGATTTTACCGCTCAAAAGAGAGCGGAAAGAGAGGAGCGCCGATTTTACCGCTCAAAAAAGAGCGGAAGGAGAGGAGCGCCGATTTTACCGCTCAAAAAAGAGCGGAAAGAGAGGAGCGCCGATTTTACCGCTCAAAAGAGAGCGGAAAGAGAGGAGCGCCGATTTTACCGCTCAAAAAAAGAGCGGAAAGAGAGGAGCGAAAGTATTACCGCTCAAAAAAGAGCGGAAAGAGAGGAGCGCCGATTTTACCGCTCAAAAGAGAGCGGAAAGAGAGGAGCGCCGATTTTACCGCTCAAAAAAGAGCGGAAGGAGAGGAGCGAAAATTTTACCGCTCAAAAAAAGCTGAAAGAGAGGAGCGAAAATTTTACCGCTAAAAGAGCCGCTCCTCTTTGACGAAAATGCCCAACACTGAGCAGTCTGATAACTTCAGTTCAATTACTTCTGATAATAGATAAATATATTTCTCTTTTAAGAACCGAATAGAACGATAGATGGCAGTAGCGTTAGTGCGGAGCCGTATATTTGGAGGGATAAACGAATTGATTTACGGAATCCTAAAAATACAACTTTCCCTCGAAAGAGAAACTGGTCCGAAAAGTGGGAGGTAATTTTTCCATCTATCGGCGCATAAAAGTTGGAATTCTCTCTGGGCCTTCTTCAGACACTGAATCAAACGCTCAGCCAGTATCTATCAGACAGAGAGGCCAACGCGGCAATAAAAGTCAAACGAAATGAATAAGGCCATTAACCGCGACTCCTCCGCGCGCACGGTTGCAGCTGAGCTGCGGTTTTCGGGGATTTTGGACAAGGAGAAAAAAAATGGAAAAGTTTTTCCAATTTCGGGGTTTGCAACTTTTGGCCTGATTGTTTTGTCTTCCCGGATTTCGTCCGCGACCACTCCCTCTCCGGTTCGTTCCGTCCCGTTGTATGATTTATCTCTTCTCCGGCGCTCTCAACATCCTCGCAGCATCCCAGCTTTGATCCCGCCGACGCCGCGGTCTTTCCCATTTCGTCGGCTTTATTTCCGACAAATGAAGCCACTTATATCCAGAGAAGGACGGAGCAGACAGAGAAACTCTACGCGTGGTTTTCTATTACGAGCGTGCAAGCATGAAGCGCTGTTTTACGGTAACCGCCAGCGTATACTTTATAAAAGAATATAGCTTCAGAAACAATAATACATTTTTCCGCGAAATGATATAAATAGAGCAATAATACAAAGATTTTGTTGAATCTACGATGCAACTATTGGGTGTATATGCATCGAAAAAATCCCAGCAGCCTTATTAAAAAACACCCTCGAAAGATTAAATCAGATCAAACCATTATTAAAATATTAAAGTGAGATATGATTGATTAAAACGATTAGATAATGATTAAAATTATTAAATCAAGCTTAAAATAATAAAATATCCGTTGAAATGATTAAAATGATTAAATCAAGCTTAAAATAATAAAATATCCATTGAAATGATTAAAATGATTAAATCAAGCTTAAAATAAAAAAATATCCATTGAAATGATTAAAATGATTAAATCAAGTTTCAAATAATAAAATATCCATTGAAATGATTAAAATGATTAAATCAAGTTTCAAATAATAAAATATCCATTGAAATGATTAAAATGATTAAATCAAGCTTAAAATAATAAAATATCCATTGAAATGATTAAAATTATTAAATCAAGCTTAAAATAATAAAATATCCATTGACATGATTAAAAACATTAATTCAAGCTTAAAATAATAAAATATCCATTGAAATGATAAAAAATATTAAATCAAGCTTAATATAATAAAATATCCATTGAAATGATTAAAATTATTAAATCAAGCTTAAAAAAATAAAATATCCATTGAAATGATTAAAATGATTAAATCAAGTTTCAAATAATAAAATATCCATTGAAATGATTAAAATGATTAAATCAAGCTTAAAATAATAAAATATCCATTGAAATGATTAAAATGATTAAATCAAGCTTAAAATAATAAAATATCCATTGACATGATTAAAAATATTAAATCAAGCTTAAAATAATAAAATATCCATTGAAATGATTAAAATTATTAAATCAAGCTTAAAAAAATAAAATATCCATTGAAATGATTAAAATGATTAAATCAAGTTTCAAATAATAAAATATCCATTGAAATGATTAAAATGATTAAATCAAGCTTAAAATAATAAAATATCCATTGAAATGATTAAAATGATTAAATCGAGCTTAAAATAATAAAATATCCATTGAAATGATTAAAAAGATTAATTCAAGCTTAAAATAATAAAATATCCATTGAAATGATAAAAAATATTAAATCAAGCTTAAAATAATAAAATATCCATTGAAATGATTAAAATTATTAAATCAAGCTTAAAAATTAAAATATCCATTGAAATGATTAAAATGATTAAACAAGCTTAAAATAATAACATATATATTGAAATTATTAAAATGATTAAATCAAACTTAAAACAATCAAATATCCATTGAAATGATTAAATCGATATAAGAATGATAGAATATTGGTGGAAATTGTTAAATCGAAATTGAAATTATTAAATTGAGATTTAAATGATTAAATTGAGATTTAAATGATTAAATTGAGATTTAAATGATTAAATTGAGATTTAAATGATTAAATTGAGATTTAAATGATTAAATTGAGATTTAAATGATTAAATTGAGATTTAAATGATTAAATTGAGATTTAAATGATTAAATTGAGATTTAAATGATTAAATTGAGATTTAAATGATTAAATTGAGATTTAAATGATTAAATTGAGATTTAAATGATTAAATTGAGATTTAAATGATTAAATTGAGATTTAAATGATTAAATTGAGATTTAAATGATTAAATTGAGATTTAAATGATTAAATTGAGATTTAAATGATTAAATTGAGATTTAAATGATTAAATTGAGATTTAAATGATTAAATTGAGATTTAAATGATTAAATTGAGATTTAAATGATTAAATTGAGATTTAAATGATTAAATTGAGATTTAAATGATTAAATTGAGATTTAAATGATTAAATTGAGATTTAAATGATTAAATTGAGATTTAAATGATTAAATTGAGATTTAAATGATTAAATTGAGATTTAAATGATTAAATTGAGATTTAAATGATTAAATTGAGATTTAAATGATTAAATTGAGATTTAAATGATTAAATTGAGATTTAAATGATTAAATTGAGATTTAAATGATTAAATTGAGATTTAAATGATTAAATTGAGATTTAAATGATTAAATTGAGATTTAAATGATTAAATTGAGATTTAAATGATTAAATTGAGATTTAAATGATTAAATTGAGATTTAAATGATTAAATTGAGATTTAAATGATTAAATTGAGATTTAAATGATTAAATTGAGATTTAAATGATTAAATTGAGATTTAAATGATTAAATTGAGATTTAAATGATTAAATTGAGATTTAAATGATTAAATTGAGATTTAAATGATTAAATTGAGATTTAAATGATTAAATTGAGATTTAAATGATTAAATTGAGATTTAAATGATTAAATTGAGATTTAAATGATTAAATTGAGATTTAAATGATTAAATTGAGATTTAAATGATTAAATTGAGATTTAAATGATTAAATTGAGATTTAAATGATTAAATTGAGATTTAAATGATTAAATTGAGATTTAAATGATTAAATTGAGATTTAAATGATTAAATTGAGATTTAAATGATTAAATTGAGATTTAAATGATTAAATTGAGATTTAAATGATTAAATTGAGATTTAAATGATTAAATTGAGATTTAAATGATTAAATTGAGATTTAAATGATTAAATTGAGATTTAAATGATTAAATTGAGATTTAAATGATTAAATTGAGATTTAAATGATTAAATTGAGATTTAAATGATTAAATTGAGATTTAAATGATTAAATTGAGATTTAAATGATTAAATTGAGATTTAAATGATTAAATTGAGATTTAAATGATTAAATTGAGATTTAAATGATTAAATTGAGATTTAAATGATTAAATTGAGATTTAAATGATTAAATTGAGATTTAAATGATTAAATTGAGATTTAAATGATTAAATTGAGATTTAAATGATTAAATTGAGATTTAAATGATTAAATTGAGATTTAAATGATTAAATTGAGATTTAAATGATTAAATTGAGATTTAAATGATTAAATTGAGATTTAAATGATTAAATTGAGATTTAAATGATTAAATTGAGATTTAAATGATTAAATTGAGATTTAAATGATTAAATTGAGATTTAAATGATTAAATTGAGATTTAAATGATTAAATTGAGATTTAAATGATTAAATTGAGATTTAAATGATTAAATTGAGATTTAAATGATTAAATTGAGATTTAAATGATTAAATTGAGATTTAAATGATTAAATTGAGATTTAAATGATTAAATTGAGATTTAAATGATTAAATTGAGATTTAAATGATTAAATTGAGATTTAAATGATTAAATTGAGATTTAAATGATGAAATTGAGATTGAAATAATTTTAACGAGATTGAAATGATTTTAACGAGATTGAAATGTTTAAATCGAGATTGAAATGTTTCAATTGAGATTGAATTGATTAAATCGATATTGGAATGATTTAATCGAGATTGAAATGTTTAAATTGAGATTTAAATGATTAAATTGAGATTTAAATGATTAAATTAAGATTTAAATGATTAAATTGAGATTGAAATGATTAAATCGGGGTTGAAATTATTTAATAGAGATATAAATGTTTAAATTGATATTTAAATGATTAAATTGACATTGAGATGATTTAATCGAGATTGAAATGATTTAATTGAGATTAATCGATATTGAAATGTTTAAATCGAGATTGAAATGATTTAATCGAGATTGATATGATTAACCACGACAATGGTATGAAAGACCGTTATTTAATGGGAATTAACGCGGTACTTCGGCACATATGCCTTGGAGGCGAGAAGAAAACTAAAAATTAAAGGATTGACAACTTTGAAACAGCGTGCGCGAGGAATACGCGACAACACGTGTAAAAAAACGCGAGTAAAACAAGAGGAAAACGCATATAAAATAAAAGCTAATGAAATGGACAAGGGGGGGGGGGCAATTTATAAACTGAAACTAAAAAACGTACAAAAATATATATTGCAGAGAACAGTAATTTTTAAAATTTAAAATTCAACAAGGATTGAAACTTTTGTATATATAACGAGCGGGCGGACGATGGGGAAAATCCTAGTTCGCGAAACGATAAATTATCTTCGGTAACTCTGTAGTTCCGATCGCCGTTTAATGTCTTCAAGACGCGGACCGATAACGCCTTGATGGTGTGAACGTTGTTAAAATGTCGAGTTACTTGATTCTTGTCGCTGTGGCTCCTTATATCAAATAAATGTTCTCTAAAGCGATCACCCAGACAACGACCGGTTTCGCCGATGTAAAGCTTATTATGATATGATTAAATCTAGATTGAAAAGATTTAATCGAGATTGAAATTATTAAATCAGGATTGAAATGAATAAATCGAGATTGAAATGATTAAATCGAGATTTAAATGATTAAATTGAGATTTATATGATTAAATCGAGATTTAAAGGATTAAATTGAGATTGAAATGATATAATCGATATTGAAATGATTTAACTGAGATTAAATCGAGATTTAAAGGATTAAATTGAGATTGAAATGATTTAATCGAGATTGAAATGATTTAACTGAGATTAAATCGAGATTGAAATGATTAAATCGAGATTGAAATGATTTAACTGAGATTAAATCGAGATTGAAATGATTAAATCGAGATTGAAATGATTTAACTGAGATTAAATCGAGATTGAAATGATTTAACTGAGATTAAATCGAGATTGAAATGATTTAACTGAGATTAAATCGAGATTGAAATGATTAAATCGAGATTGAAATGATTAAATCGAGATTGAAATGATTAATTCGAGATTGAAATGATTAAATCGAGATTGAAATGATTAAAACGAGATTGAAATGATTAAATTGAGATTGAGATGATTAAATCGAGAAGTAGATGAGTTGAAAATTATTAAATCGAGATTGAAATTAGGAAATCGAGATGAGAATGATGAAATTAATGTCGAAATGATTAAAATGGGAGAAGATTGTTTCAATCCTGATTGATATATTAACTCGCGAAACGTACCACTAGCACCACCTGCGAAAAATTTCAATCATGATTAAAATTATCAAATCAAGCAGTCCTTTAAAATTCGTAGTCCTGATTTGGCTATTTTCGTCAAATTTTAGAAATGTTTTCCAGATGTTCTGGTTGATATCAAGATATTCAGTTTCATATCAAGATATTCAGTTTCATATCAAGATATTCAGTTTCATATCAAGATATTCAGTTTCATATCAAGATATTCAGTTTCATATCAAGATATTCAGTTTCATATCAAGATATTCAGGTTCATATCAAGATATTCAGTTTCATATCAAGATATTCAGTTTCATATCCAGATATTCAGTTTCATATCAATATATTCAGTTTTATATCAAGATATTCAGTTTTATATCAAGTTATTCAGTTTAATATCAAGATATTCAGTTTCATATCAAGATATTCAGTTTCATATCAAGATATTCAGTTTCATATCAAGATATTCAGTTTCATATCAAGATATTCAGTTTCATACCAAGATATTCAATTTCATATCAAGATATTCAGTTTCATATCAAGATATTCAGTTTCATATCCAGATATTCAGTTTCATATCAATATATTCAGTTTTATATCAAGATATTCAGTTTTATATCAAGTTATTCAGTTTAATATCAAGATATTCAGTTTAATATCAAGATATTCAGTTTAATATCAAGATATTCAGTTTAATATCAAGATATTCAGTTTAATATCAAGATATTCAGTTTATTATCAAGATATTCAGTTTAATATCAAGATATTCAGTTTAATATCAAGATATTCAGTTTATTATCAAGATATTCAGTTTCACATCAAGATATTCAGTTTCATATCAAGATATTCAGTTTCACATCAAGATATTCAGTTTCATATCAAGATATTCAGTTTCATAACACGATATTCAGTTTCATATCAAGATATTCAGTTTCATATCAAGATATTCAGTTTGATATCGAGATATTCAGTTTCATATCAAGATATTCAGTTTCATATCAAGATATTCAGTATCATATCAAGATATTCAGTTTCATATCAAGATATTCAGTTTGATATCAAGATATTTAAAACCACTAGACTACGACCAATGGGTTTTTACGTAAGACCCCAACAATGTTACAGATTACCTCCGCAACACAAACCACTATGCAGCGCCAAAATTTAACCCAATACGAGTAAACCGAAATACTAAAGGATATATTCCCTTTAAAACCTTTAAATGAAAGATCCGTTGTTTTGGCTTCAAGATACGTTTCGTCGATTTCTAATGGGAACTCGTCCCTTTGAAAAATAGGCCAAGTGCATCATCGTGCGGTCGTATTGGGTCGATTTTGCCCCTTTTTAATAAACTAATGTCGAAAGATTTATCGTTAGATTTACGAACGGTTCCGCGATAAGCAAACGGGGGGGGGGGGGGAGACGTTGTTATGGCGACATTCTAATGAACGAGTGAGCTCGTCGAGCGGTCATAAATTTTAGCCAAACTATCCAACGTATAAAGCGGCCTTTTCCATTTATTGGTTGTCACTCTGTCCGCGTGCGCATCGAGACAGAGCGCTTCGTCTCGATCATCCATTTCCAAATACTGCTGCTTTTGTTTATTCTACGTATGCTATTAGTAATAATTTGAGTCCATTTTAAATGAAATTAAAGAATTTGGTATTCAATCCTAAATTACATATTATATGTTGCATTATGTTATATTTTATTATAGGTCATAAATTATATATTATATATTATTTATTTTATAATATATATTATGCTATATTTTATTATAGGTCATAAATTAAATATGATATATTATTTATTTTATAATATATATTATGCTATATTTTATTATAGGTCATAAGTTAAATATTTTATATTATTTATTTTATAATATATATTATGTTATATTTTATAATCTAAATAACATATATGATATATTATAAATTAGACGTTAAATAACAATTTATTTCACATTAATACATTGAATAACATATATTTTATTTAAATAACAATTTATTTCATATTAATACATTGAATAACATATATTATATTTAAAAAACAATTTATTTCATATTAATACATTGAACAACATATATTATATTTAAATAACAATTTATTTCACATTAATACATTGAATAACATATATTATATTTAAATAACAACTTATTTCATATTAATACATTGAACAACATATATTATATTTAAATAACAATTTATTTCACATTAATACATTGAATAACATATATTATATTTAAATAACAATTTATTTCACATTAATATATTGAATAACATATATTATATTTAAATAACAATTTATTTCACATTAATACATTGAATAACATATATTATATTTAAATAACAATTTATTTCACATTAATACATTGAATAACATATATTATATTGTTAGGTTAGACTTGATTCCAGTGAATTTGATAAAATAAAACCTCAGCCATACGCGGCTTACAGCTTATTTTTACTTAACACAATGGTTAATTACAATTACTTAAACTTGTAAAGAACCAATTTCTAAAATATGATCTAAAACTTAATAATCCTAATCGTTTAACCGACAACAACGGCGCAATTTTGTCAAAATTGAACGTGAACGCTCCAGCTTTTTAACGAAACTCTGTCGGAAATTGACTTCACCAACGCCAAGTTTGTCCACATTGAACTAAAATTAGCCGTGATTTTCCTATTCCCAGTATTAAGGCGTGCTGTATAAAGCCTGAACAGTGAGTCCCCTTAGATTCTTGGTACATGATTGTACCCGTTGATAGTAATTCACCCCAAGTACTAATAATTACATTTTTGACATTAAATTATATTTTATATCCAATGTAAGCTTAAGACGTGTAAAATAAGCTGAAAACTAAAATTTTACTAATTTAGTTAAATCAAGATTAATTTTCAAAATATTACACTACAATAAAAACGAATAATATCTCTGCGTCTGATTTTCAAAAGTCATTTTATTGAGAATATTTTTTAAACAATATGTATTTAATAAGTACCAACCGAACCATTTCTTTTCACCAAAGGCAATTTTTTTAGCAATAGTGTGTTGTCGTGAATAATATCCATAAATAAACAGTTAATCTAATTTTTATGATTAATTATTTTGTCTGTAAATTTATCCGTTTCCCCGAGCTCTACAAAACGTTGACAAACACTGACAAGTCATTTGGAACTTGCAAGTAACGAGGCTTATTGTAAAATTAATAGCTAGCAAAAGTATTAATATTAGCACCTACTTGGGCAAAATAGTAATTAATTATTGATTAATTAAAATTGATCTTATAAACACTTGCCACAATTTGGACGGTATTCATTTTTGATTATGACATCTAAACTCGTTAACATTCTGATTTATCGTCACCAAACTCACTTGGTAGTTGCTATATATATAATTATCGGTTGTCAGGTGAGTCTTCCGCGAGGGGTCGGACATTTACCAAAATCCCGTACACTTTGTCTAAAATCTCAAAATCTTTTAACTCTCTCTATGGTAAATTAACATTGAAATCCCAAAATCACTTCAAAAAGTAGTGATAAATTCGCAAAATCTCTACGAAATCCCGAAATCCCGTACAAAATAATGGCAAGTGTCCGACCCCTCGGTCTTCCGATTAGGCAATCACTCTGCGATGACCCGTCTTCGTAGACAAACTACCATGACGTATCCCCCTTGTAAATTCCCTCTTGTCTACATGGCCATGTTGAAATAAACGTCTAGGGGCGTCAAAATGAGTAAAAAATTGTATGATCCCTCTCACGCAATTACTTTCTCTCCGATTTTATTTCTTTGAGTGGCACCAGATGGCGACAGTAAAAAATTAGACTTCACTTATGTTACGTATTAAAATAATACATAATTACCTTATTGTAATTTCTGCCATTAAACAACTTTGTTTTATGTCATACTGCATTTTAAAGTGCTTCCAATAGCGATAGCTTATATGTTATTTCGTTCGATTTCACATTCACTTTTTCAACTGATACAAAATCCGATTTACAGTTTTTTTAACCATCGGCTAGTTTAATTAGCTGGTTCACAATAAACTGATTAAAAACTTAAAATATCAATTTATTCATTTTCTTTTACCAAATCTATAATGTTTTTCTCGAAATATCGGATCAGAAAGTTAACGTAAAGTTAATTATACGTGCAGTAATGCATTTGCAAAAAGACACTTCAGCCTAAAATACAAAACCTTTTCTAAATCTCTATTATTTACTAATTAGACAACATAATATTGTTCTTAAATCTGTAAGCGCGTAGTCGTTTTTCAAATATTTTGATTTTTATATTCAAAAGCAGATCAGGTAATATATTGAAATAATGCTATAAAATGAAATAAGATTAGGTAAATGGAGCTAACGTGGTTAACACTTTCGTCTCCGAGTTTGTGGCACTAACGAGGAGACTACCCGAGATGATAATCACCGATTTTGTTGAAACTAGGTATAGGTACTTGGACCTTATGGTAACAACAAATTTCACCAAGGGAAAAGTTGCAATGGGCATTAGTTTTGCCATGGCAACCGAAAATGTTTTTGACAACACAGTATGTATATTTTCCCATTGAAAATGACATGGGAATGAACTCCTTCTGCGTTGAGTTTGCAATTTCTCTCCTCACAGGTTTAAGGGGTTTTCCCCCAAGCTCTTCGGTTTCCTCTTCCATAAAACCTGTTTAGGTTAAAGTATGA
Source organism: Leiobunum rupestre (assembly GCF_980474605.1). Lineage (NCBI taxonomy): Eukaryota > Metazoa > Arthropoda > Arachnida > Opiliones > Sclerosomatidae > Leiobunum > Leiobunum rupestre. The sequence continues at coordinate 46,794,363 of NC_143390.1, forward strand.
AGCTCTTAGCTCGCGTAGAATGAAGGGCTTGCCACCACCCTCCTACGCATTGTAACCCGGCCTCCTGAATTAAGGGCTTGAAACGTCACTTGATGATTTAGGCCTAAGGTGATGCCTTGTATATTAGCCTAGCTGTTAGTATTAGAGAATTAAGTATTTAATATCATATTTTCCCCTCAAAGAGTATTAAGTATTCCATATCATATTTTCCCCTCAAAGAGTATTAAGTATTTCATATCATATTCTTCCCTCAAAGAGTATTAAGTATTTCATATCATATTCTTCCCTCAAAGAGTATTAAGTATTTAATAGCATATTTTCCCCTCAAAGAGTATTAAGTATTTCTTATCATATTTTCCCCTCAAAGAGTATTAAGTATTTCATATCACTTTCTTACCTCAAAGAGTATTAAGTATTTAATATCATATTCTTCCCTCAAAGAGTATTAAGTATTTAATATCTTATTCTTCCCTCAAAGAGTATTAAGTATTTCATATCATCTTCTTCATTCAAAGAGTAATAAGTATTTCATATCATATTCTTCCCTCAAAGAGTATTAAGTATTCCATATAATATTCTTCCCTGAGAGAGTATTAAGTATTCCCTCAAAAAACGTCCCTCAAACGGTATGAAATATTTAATTTTAAATTCGTCCTTCAAAGAGTATAAAATATTTAATTTTAAATTCGTCCTTCAAAGAGTATTAAGTATCTCATATCAAATTCTTTCCTCAAACAGGGAAGAATTTGGATATTAGCCTAACTGACAATTGTGAGTATTATTATTATGCTATATTATCTGTATAAAATAAATATTCTTTAACAGTTAGAAATGGGAAGCACAAAATTTTAGTTTTATGTTATTTATGATGGTTGTATTGACGTGGGTATAAAGGATCAAATTAAGGTTGAAACCGTAATCTCATTGTTAATCCACGAATCCCTTTCTCTGGGCATCCTGCCATCAATCGGCTCAAAGAACAAAAACGAAGAGGAATGGAATACGGAGTTTGATCAGCCAGCTAAGCAAATGCTGGTTGCAGATGCGAGTTGAAATCCCACAGCACAGCCACCAGCCCAGTCCGACAAATAATTTGTTCCTCGCCCTCGATATCCTCCAGCTTAAGCTTAGCCATTCGATACATATACAGACAAAGGTCTGCCGGCGATACTATTTGACCACGAAAACTTTACTGGCATTCTCGACCACGCTTGTACCGTCTTTTAACCCGCTTTTCGACTAAGGACAAAAAGAAGGCGCGACGTTGCATGCCAGCCAGAAAATAACAAGGTAGTCAAGGTCGTCATATCATGTTTCACATTGTACTAGTAATCTTCTAAATTTGAAAGAATGGATTACACGTCGACATGATTTCCATTTGAACTACACATTAATTAGTTAGTTGGTCCAAGATGCTTGCGAAAGTAGCCGTTTCTACTGCCGTTGGTTAGAACAAGGTGCTTGCGACAATAACTGTTTCTACTGCCGTTGGTTAGAACAAGGTGCTTCCGACAATAACCGTTTCTACTGCCGTTGGTTAGAGCAAGGTGCTTCCGACAATAACCGTTTCACTGACGTTGGTTAGAACAAGGTGCTTCCGACAATAACCGTTTCTACTGCCGTTGGTTAGAACAAGGTGCTTCCGACAATAACCGTTTCTACTGACGTTGGTTAGAACAAGGTGCTTGCGATAATAACCGTTTCTACTGCCGTTGGTTAGAACAAGGTGCTTGCGATAATAACCGTTTCTACTGCCGTTGGTTAGAATAATGTGCTTGCGACAATAACCGTTTCTACTGCCGTTGGTTAGAATAATGTGCTTGCGACAATAACCGTTTCTACTGCCGTTGGTTAGAATAATGTGCTTGCGACAGTAACCATTTGTACTGCCATTAGCTAAATCAAGGTATTTAAATGCGGTGTCAGTCCAAGTTGTTTGCCAGCTAGACTGCGGCTTCTTCGACAACATCGATTGTCACAAATACAATAGTACTCTTGAGCAATTGCAAATCGTAGTAAAAGTTGGAGAGAGAGAGAGAGAACAAGAGGGGCTTTGTGGATCTAATTAACCTTGTCGGGATTATCTTGATTGATCGCAGTAACCCCGTAGCCCGGCCGCCCAAAGCTGCCCTCATTTTAATCCTTTCAGTTCCATCTTCTTTTATCTATCTTCCCTCTCCCGCGATGGTCTTCTGCTTAGTTCTCGACTGTCCTTTTTTTTAATTAGTGGTTCTCGCGACGTTCGCTTGTCTCGGACAAAAAGAAGTTTTTTATCTGATTATCTAGAAGGGGAAAGGTGGCGAATATAGATGGGTGCTCTTTAAGCGCGTGCGTGAAACTTTTCGTCCACTTACTAATCCGGCGGGCTTTGCCACGGACTTATTAATTTTTGATACCTGCCCTTTTCATGAACGAAAAAAAAGATAAGAGCCCGTGAATAATGCAAGATACCCCCGAAAGGAAGGGTGAAGGTAACGCGACCGCTATTTTTAAATCTATTGGCTGAGCTTATAGAACTTTATTCCACGAGATGGCGTTGGTATAAGTTATATATTTATAGACGTTATTCCGCGTGGGTAATAAAAAATCTAATCACTTATTTCAAAACCACTTAAATTTTATAGTTTTTGTCCTATTTCATTTCAAAACTCTTCTTTGCAATTAAAAATAGCGAAAATGAAAAAAGGTTTGGTTTATTAAAATGCAGTTAGAGACGGATATTTTACAAACTTAATGGATAATCAAATTTAAACTTGTTTACTCGTATTTTAAGCGAGTGAAAAGCTTAAAATGATTATTCACTTGACTACCTTATGTTCATTTTTTGGCAACTGCAGGGCAACAGTGCTATCTCTAGATCAGCTTATGCATGCTTTGTATACGAATTCATGCCCGTTAAACGTTGAAAACAATGATACAAGGTGGTCTATTTTCAGCTGTTCCGGGGATGAGTATTACTCCGCCACACAAACTATTCGCTTGTTCCGGAGTATTAGGACTACTTTGTTACTCCTTCTGAAAAGGAGGTATAAAGGAGTAAATCGGATTTTGTCGTCTGCTAACCAGAATTTATCTGCTAAAAAGGCCACAGGCAGCCATTTTGGAAAAACGTTTTTCTCCGACTCAAACTGTTCGCGGAGTGAAATGACGTCATAACCTTACTTTCCTTACCATACTCCGAAATAGTGGAACAAGCTAAAAGAAACCACCTGCTATTAGTGTTAAACTCATACCAGGATCATAAGCTATAAAGTGGTACTATGGGGGTTTTCAGAATTTCCAAATGTTTTTTTTAAACGACTTTATATTTTTCTTAATTCCATCGATTATTTTCTGAATTTCATAATATTTTCGAAATGGCATTAGTTTTCTAAATTGCGTGATGTTTTCTGAATTTCATTATTTTTTCAAAACACCGTTACCTTTTTCTGGATTCCTATACTTTGTTTTATGAATTTCAATATTTCTTCAGAACAACAATATTTTTCTGAATTTCATGATTCGTTTTCTGAATTTAAAGATTGGTTTTCTGAACTTCTTGATTTGCTTTCTGAATTTCATGATTGGTTTCCTGAATTTTACTATTTTTTCTTAACGGAATTATTTTTGTAAATGGTATAATTTTTTTCTGAATTTAACGAATTTATTTTATATTTATTATTTATATTATTTATAATTGTCTACAACTTAAAAAGTAGACAGAAATTACGAAAATGCCATAATCTAATTCGTTTTGAATTTGCGACCAGAGCCTGGCATTTAAATCAAAGTAACGAGTGGAATCATTAAGGAATGAAAAAAAGCATATACAATCCCATATGAGGCATTTGGACTTATTCTCTAGGCACTCTCTCGATCAAAACAATTGCTCATGTCCGCGAATGTCTTCGCTTCAACAGAGCCAGATATGTCGTTCATAATGCTCGAAAGGGGCATAATTAAAACGATTAAGTAAAGAAATCTAATTAGTTTAACGTAATTAGCTCTCCCTGTCCGCGCGTAATGGTCGTTTGGCTCGGCACCGAAGCGAAGCAAATAGGGGCCAAGGAGGAACTGTTATTTCAAGGCAGTGACAAATGGTCCCGATTTTCAACACTCGTCATTAACCATCGTGACTGCGCCACCCGAAATGCGGCGCTCTTATAACATTCGTAACTCTTATTCATTTCCCCCCTCTTCCGCCCAAGTCCCACGCCACTCCGAAACGTTTACAAGAAGAAAACCCTCCCTTTAAGTTGACGTTACGAAATGGCGCTGACTATGAGATCAGAGATTTAGCAATTTAGAATCTTGTTCCTTCCCATTATGACCATAAGAGTCGACATTCAACGAAATGAAAAGAGCTCGTATACTTTTAAACAATACGTTATCGTGTTAAGAGTCGTTTATATTTCTTACAAAGAAAAACCCTTAATTGTAATTTATTTCGCGTATTGAAAGTTTACTGGAGCAAAATATTAATTTTCGGAGTCCGAGAGTATCGTGTACGTCGCAAACAGCGAGATGAATAAAATATTAAACGGGAAAAGGTTTTCCCGTTTTTCCTGGATCGAGATTTGTCGTATCCATTCATCAATGCTTATTTGATGATAGGGCAGGGACGCAAAAGAACTCCGGTTAATTCCGTGATTCCAGGGCTCCGCGCTATAATTTCAAGCAGCCTGATCAGAGCGCGCCTACCTAGTTTGCTCCTCCGCGTGATCCCGCAGTTATGCAATTATTCCCATTCTTGGTTCCCCTGGGATATCGTGTTTCTCTTTTTCCGTCATTCTAAATTCGCCAGCATTAACTGCTATTTTCGCTCGTAGCGTGGACCAGGTCCCGAGGGTTTCATTTTCCCCCAAAAATGAAATGAATGCGCTAGTTTTACGGTCGCCAGGGTAAAAAAAACGGATTCATTATCATTAGCCGACGAAATCGGGCTCTCATTTTATTCCGTAAATGATAATTATTATTACAGACTTTTGTTTCGACCATTTCACTGAGAATCCTTGAAATTGGGACGTTATCTATAATACGGTGTTGGATGAGTTTGTAAAATGAACTACTTAATACTCTTTGAGGGAAGAATATAATATGAAATAGTTAATACTCTTTAAGGGAAGAATTTAAAATTAATTATTTAATACTCTTTGAGAGAAGAATATAATATGAAGTACTTAATACTTTTTGAGGGAAGAATTGAAAATGAACTATTTAATTCTCTTTGAGGGAAGAATTGAAAATGAACTACTTAATACTCTTTGAGTGAAGAATATAATATGAAATAGTTAATACGTTTTGAGGGAAGAATTTAAAATGAACTATTTAATACTCTTTGAGGGAAGAATTTGAAATGAATTATTTAATACTCTTTGAGAGAAGAATATAATATGAAGTAGTTAATACTTTTTAAGGGAAGAATTGAAAATGAACTATTTATACTCTTTGAGGGCAGAATTTTAAATGAACTATTTAATACTCTTTGAGGGCAGAATTTTAAATGAATTATTTAATAATCTTTGAGGGAAGAATTTAAAATGAATTATTTAATACTCTTTGAGGGAAGAATTTAAAATGAACTATTTAATACTCTTTGAGGGAAGAATTTGAAATGAATTATTTAATACTCTTTGAGGGAAGAATTTTATATGAACTATTTAATACTCTTTGAGGGCAGAATTTTATATGAACTATTTAATACTCTTTGAGGGCAGAATTTTAAATGAATTATTTAATACTCTTTGAGGGCAGAATTTTAAATGAATTATTTAATACTCTTTGAGGGAAGAATTTAAAATGAATTATTTAATAATCTTTGAGGGAAGAATTTAAAATGAATTATTTAATACTCTTTGAGGGAAGAATTTAAAATTAACTATTTAATACTCTTTGAGGGAAGAATTTGAAATGCATTATTTAATACTCTTTGAGGGAAGAATTTTATATGAACTATTTAATACTCTTTGAGGGAAGAATTTTATATGAACTATTTAATACTCTTTGAGGGAAGAATTTTATATGAACTATTTAATACTCTTTGAGGGCAGAATTTTAAATGAATTATTTAATACTCTTTGAGGGCAGAATTTTAAAGGAATTATTTAATACTCTTTGAGGGAAGAATTTAAAATGAATTTTTTAATACTCTTTGAGGGAAGAATTTAAAATTAACTATTTAATACTCTTTGAGGGAAGAATTTGAAATGCATTATTTAATACTCTTTGAGGGCAGAATTTTAAATGAATTATTTAATACTCTTTGAGGGCAGAATTTAAAATGAATTATTTAATACTCTTTGAGGGAAGAATTTAAAATTAACTATTTAATACTCTTTGAGGGAAGAATTTTAAATGAATTATTTAATACTCTTTGAGGGAAGAATTTAAAATTAACTATTTAATACTCTTTGAGGGAAGAATTTTAAATGAATTATTTAATACTCTTTGAGAGAAGAATATAGTATGAAATAGTTAATACGTTTTGGGGGAAGATTTTAAAATGAAATATTTAATACTCTTTGAGGGAAGAATTTGAAATGAATTATTTAATACTCTTGAGAGAAGAATATAGTATGAAATAAATAATACGTTTTGGGGGAAGAATTTAAAATTAACTATTTATACTCTTTGAGGGCAGAATTTTAAATGAATTATTTAATACTCTTTGAGAGAAGAATATAGTATGAAATAGTTAATACGTTTTGGGGGAAGAATTTAAAATGAACTATTTATACTCTTTGAGGGCAGAATTTCAAATGAATTATTTAATACTCTTTGAGGGAAGAAATTAAAATGAACTATTTAATACTCTTTGAGGGAAGAATTTGAAATGCCTTATTTAATACTCTTTGAGGGAAGAATTTTATATGAAATACTTAACAATCTTTGAGGGAAGAATTTAAAATGGTGTTTATTCTTTGAGAAAAATGTTTCAAAGAAAATAGTCCTTGATAAAAATAATAATAAAATGCGAAATACTCCTTGAGGAAAATATTTCTTAGATTAAATAAAAATAAAATATTTAATAGTTTTTGAGAAGATAATTGAAAAATAAATATTTAATTCTCTTTGAGGGAATTATTTGATATGAAACAAATACTAAATACTCTTTGAGAAACGTAATTAAAATATTCAAAATAGGTCAAATGCCCATAAATTTCTTTTGAAGGGTCAAGCTGTTGAAATAATCTATTAATAAATTTTCAGATATTTTTGTGAGGATAAATATTTAAAATTTAATTTAATAAATAAATGAAACTGACTACCCAAATTTTTAACAATTTTCCACTCAGGAAAATGCCGCTGGATAGTTCTGATTTTCCAAAACAGAATTAATTGGAAAATCCTCTAATATTGTATTAAGTGGCTAATAAATCTTTTGAAAGCTTAGCCCGCCTAAAGTTCCGTCACGCCTCTCTTTGAGACATCTACCGGGATTATCATTCCTAATGGCAACTATGTATTCCCGCTCCAATATTAACCAATATTTCAAATGAAATCCGTCGAAGTGGGCTTTTTGAAATCATTATAAACGCGGAGATAGGACCGCGATATCAACGATGACATTAGCCAGTTAATTATCTATTCGCTCTTCCCTTATCAAACGGCACCTTAATTCCTCCTTCAAAGTAAACGCCTTCAAAGTCAACGGCCATAAACGGGAAAATTTAACTTCAAACAAGGCGTGTTAGAAACATCACTTTGTTTCAAGGCACGCGCGAGATTGTCAAGAATAAAATAAACATGACGATGAACCACCGAGAACGGTATGGGCGTTAATATTTTAATTGCTGGAAATAAAGTCGATTAAACATTCACGGACTGTCGAGAACGCTTCTAACGTAGGCGCACCTTCCCCGGCTTCCGACGTCGGTAGCTGTTTTCAGCGCCGCCTAACGTCAAATGACGCGACACTGAAACTGTCGTAAAGACTTTACATTATCGGAGGCAGTTAGCCTAGCTGTCCGCTGATACGTCCGACCAAACCAGAAACGTTACCGAGATAAAACTATATATCTAGCAGCTAGTCCAGTTTTATAGAAATCCCCATTCAAATCAGTACCGAAATTCCTCGCCCACCCCATATAAATCTTCCACCGTAAAGAGGGCCTAAAATTGATACGACAGCGTTGTCCTATCTAGGATACGGCTAAGCCTTTTGTTTTGAAACGGGCAAGTCCTACATTACTCGGCCGAATAAGTCCGATTAACTTTAATTAGCGAATAGTGAGCGATTAAAACTACTGCCAGAAATGACGACGATATTGGAGAGACCGTTCCATTGTGCCCGATTCCCGGAAGATTTTCGTTTCGCGAAATTTACTTTTAATTTATGGATGTTTTAAATTGAAGGTGGGAAGGGGGCACTGTTTGGGCTTGGGCGCCGGGTGGGCGGGTGCTAGATGTCAACTTCGCCTCCGTTCCGTTCCTGATTAAATGGACTGGATGATTAGTGGACGACGCGTTCACTCAATGAGTTTTCGTTTTCTAGTATGCAAATAATACTGCGCCGCTGGTCTGTGTACTGTGTACTCGTAGTTGATTATCTTTCTACGTTTACCTGGCTGTGTTGAATGTGACGAATTTCTAGCGCCTAATTTTGTAGTCTTTAAAATATCCAGTTTGTTTTGCATAACATATCTTTAACGACTGAAAGACGCATTAATATTAATAAGATCGAGGGTAGTTTTTGATTCATACGCTTTATCAAAACTTAATTAATCCACCTAAGAATGTAAAATATAAAAATATAATTATTTATAAAATTTTTTAACACTGTAATAGTTTTATAGTGGATCAAATTTGGTTCCAAAATAATATAAAAAATTAGGCAAATTCTAAATTACACTTTGACCGAAAATCAAAATCCAAAAAGTGTTATATATGATCCAATTAAAAATGTATGAAATTCAACTTTATTCCTATTTGATCAAAACTTTTTTATCCAAACAGAATAGGATTTAAAGTAGATGTGTCTTGAATCTAGTTGGATTCAACTTTGGACATGGTTGTACTTTCAATACTCTAATAATCTAATAATAAAAACTTCAAACAAATAACAATAAAATAAGAGATAATTAAATACTTATGCTGTTACGAAATCATTTATTCTTAATAAATGTGGCATACAGCTCTTTTTCCCTTTAATTTAGCGCAAATTTGGTTCTTGCATTAGATGAGAGACCACGTCAAATTGAGCGAATCGTTATAATTTCGCGACGAAAAGCTTCCTTGATAAATTACAATCATAGCTAATACAAAACTCAGCTTCCCTGACATCTTTTGTAAATAACCCTTACAACTATAGCCCAACAAACAATGGCGCCTTAAAGGATAAATTTTTGTTGAGGTTGGGATGAGATAGCCCTCGAAGTAACTCGTCGAGATACAAGAAATGGGACGACAATAGAAGGCGCTAGGAGTGTGGCGTGGAAGAAGGTGGGTTTATCTCCGTTAAAACGAGTATCCATCATGATTCTTTGGAGACAATCGTGGAAAAAGGGTCGAAACAAAGCCGCGTAATTAACCGCGGGATCTCGGAAAGTGGAAACTGGAACGCGTCCTGCCTCCTCCCGTTCATCCGAGACCCCGGGCCAAAGAGAGGCTGAATGGGCCGACTGACTTATAGCCGACGAGAAGGTTCATAATTTCTGGCAGCGAAATTATTGCGGGGTTTCGAGTTGCGGGCGACCCGTTTATAGGAATGAACATCTCTCCGGGTGAGTTATAGAAAGCAGCATCCCGCGGCGGAGAGAAAGAAGACTAGGCGAGCGGGGGACTCCGTCATCCATTCCATTCCGCGTACAAATCTTTTGACAGCCCGAGAGGAAATAGAAGCGCCGGAGCATGCTGGAAAGACCAACGCCCCTCTGTACTCCGCGCCGCCACTGAAGCCAGACATACCATATATATATATATATATATATGGCGGGCTTCAATGGCGGCTCGTAGTAGAGGGCTACCGTTGTACGGAGAGGGTGCGAACGGTAGCCCCATCTAGCGGCGGAGGGGGACGAAACGGATAAGCCATTAGGCGGGAAGCCATCCGCAGTCGATCCATCGCTGCGGATCCGAGAGGGAACCCCGAATTCTTGGTCGGATAAAAGAAGTCCACGAGAGAGAGAGCGCCAACGATAATATTTTTACAGCATTGAGTCGTTTTTATTAGCGCGGCTGAAACTTGCCGGGACGATTTAAAAAGAAGGCTCTCGAAGAGGTGGCTTAATGGTGGCTCCCTCTCGTGATTAGGAAACGAATCTCGACTTTTATACGTAAGAGATTCAATCCATACATACGGGAAGGGCTTGGGCCATGTTCCAAATGGAATTTCAGAGCGGTGATTTCATTTTTTTTTCATAAATTTTATAGATTGGATGAGATAAAGACCGAATTATACTGATCGACGGTTTTTTTTCCGACGGAGTTCCTGGAATTAATTTGAATTTGTGGGGAGGAGAAACCATTTAATTTAGGATCCAAATATTTATCGTCCTAAATCCAACGAAGGAAATAGAATTTTGTTTGCTGAAAGGTTAATTAAAATTGAATAAAAAAAGTGCATTTTCCATTGAATTTTGTTTGCTGAAAGATTAATTAAAATATAATTAAAAAAATTGCATTTCTCGTAGAATTTTGTTTGCTGAAAGATTAATTAAAATTGAATTAAAAAAATTGCATTTCTCGTAGAATTTTGTTTGCTGAAAGATTAATTAAAATTGAATTAAAAAAATTGCATTTCTCGTAGAATTTTGTTTGCTGAAAGATTAAATATAATTGAATTAAAAAAATAGCATTTTTCGTAGAATTTTGTTTGCTGAAAGATTAAATAAAATTGAATTAAAAAAATAGCATTTTTCGTAGAATTTTGTTTGCTGAAAGATTAAATATAATTGAATTAAAAAAATTGAATTTTTCGCGCGAGAACGAAATTGTAAAGTTTCGTAGAATGCTGAAATGGAAGTGGAATTTGGTCCTAATTAGGTGAAGAAAAATAGAAGGCTCTTTCGGCAGCGAGTGTTGGAGCCTGTGGTGGGGAAGGAAGAATGTAGTAGTAGTAGTAATAGTTGTAGTTATAGTAGTGGGAGGGGGTCCGGAGTGATAGGGAGAATGAAAAATATTTATTACTGGCAATTGGGAGTACACCCAGAATCGCTCGAAAAGCCACTCCGACAAAAGGGACTTTTCATCAGTCATTCTGTCTTCGACGCTTTTTCTCTTTTTATGCCCCGCATCCTCCCGATCCCAAATCATCCCCATCTTTCCGCATCCTCCCGAACAGAAACCCTGGAGTGTATCTCCTCCGCTATACCCAATCCCATCCTTCTCCTGCCGCGGCGGGAACTCATCTCTTTCCCAGATAGCCCCACCCTGCTAGAGACCAAAATGCTTTTTCCTTTTAAATCTAGCCCTTGCTAAAATAACATCGGGAGGCTGGGGATAAAATAAATGTTGAACCTCGGATATCGAAAAGAAAGGAAAAAGATAAATTTCCAGATTTAACCGAAATTGAGAAAGAGAATACCGTTCTAGGTTGGATTTTCGAAGCAGAGGTTAAAACTTTACGATATACCTTTATAACGACGGTATATTTCAAATTAAGTTTAGATAATCTGGCAAAACTTAAAAAGGTGATTATCAAAATATCAACATAAAACAGTAAAACATTTCATATGTATACGTGTACTACTTGGAGTGTATAAATTATTGTTATTATTATCATTGTTGTACATTTACTCATTTGAAACCTAGTATAACCAGAAGGTCATCGGACTAAGAGTAATTTACTTTCATTTGGATACTCTTACAAATTGCTAGTCCGATGATTGCATACTCTTAAAATTTGCCGATGATTGGATACTCTTTCAAATTGTTAGACCGATGGCTGAATATTTTTTATTTGAAGGTTGAATACTATTTGTCTGATGGCTGAATACTATTTGTCTGATGGCTGAATACTATTTGTCTTATGACTGAATACTATTTGTCTGATGACTGAATACTATTTGTCTTATAGCTGAATACTATTTGTCTGATGACTGAATACTTTTAATTTGGAGGTTGAATACTATTTGTCTGATGGTTGAATACTATTTGTCTGATAGCTGAATACTATTTGTCTGATGACTGAATACTTTTAATTTGGAGGTTGAATACTATTTGTCTGATGGCTGAATACTCTTTGTCTGATGACTGAATACTATTTGTCTGATGGCTGAATACTACTAATCTGATGGCTGAATACTTTTAATTTGATGGTTGAATACTATTTGTCTGATGGCTTAATACTATTTGTCTGATGGCTTAATACTATTTGTCTGGTGGTTGAATACTATTTGTCTGATGGCTCAATACTATTTGTCTGATGGCTGAATACTATTTGTCTGATGACTGAATACTACTAATCTGTAGTAGAACTGATTTTATTTGGAATAAAAATGTGTTAACTTATTAATAAAACTGTCGTGAAAAAGTATAATTTTATTTTAATATATTAATAGGTTTTAAATCATAAAATTGAAATTGAAACTTTAATTACCGCGATATAACCATATAGCTTAATACCCACTTCCTGCCTTTGACTCTATTTTGGTCTGAGGAAACATAACACTAACTTGTAAGTGGTAGTACTGTATCAAAATATGCGTATCCCCCTGGTGGGGGACCCGGCCTCTGAGCGCCAAAGCACCGCGGTTGGAACACTTATACAGGCGTCTGGTCTATTTTTGACCTACAAGGCAATTTCGAGGCGCGGTGGCAACCTCGTTACGGAGGGGGGTTAGCTAGACTCAAAATGACATATCGACCCCCGGCGTGTTGAATTTTTAGGAAACTAGTCGGGATGAAGGGAGTGGTATTGTCGTCGGGCGCGAGAAAGGACGGAAGAAGAAACGAAGAAGAGAATCAGGATGAGGATGCTAGCGCCGCGCTCAAGCGAAACCGCTTGAAAACCTAGGAGACGCTGCTCGTAAAAACGGAAGTGTAGCGCTTTAAAATGGCTCCCCGCGTTCCCTCCCAAAACAGAGCAGCCAAGGACTGCTAACGTTCGTCCATATATAACATTGCGGCGCTCCAAAAACTTTCAGGCCTCGGGATAGGGCTCGGCAACAGCCCCGCTTCTTTCCAGTTTCTCCGCCATTCTTATCAAAACCTATTCAGAGAGGGAAAAGGAAAGCTAGGGGCTTCTTCGGGGCACTACACTATAGGAGAGAGACAGTCGGGTCGTCCAGAAAATTATGACTCTCGTAAAACTGCATCGCTATAAAAGTTCATTTTATTCCGAGAGTCTCTCGCGGGTGCCAGCCTTATCGAAGCCGTTTGATTTTCTTTTTTAAATGACGTAAAATAGTACGTAGTGCTTTATAAAGGCACTTTTAACACGAAGTGGAAGTAAATCTTAAAAGCGCCCCCGTTCGGAATGGAAAACAACTATACGAGTGGGGGGGAACGAAAACTCTCTTTTTGGGAAGATCAAGAATGGAAGAAAATAATACAAATAAGAAAAGTTGCGTGTTTTTATTCTCTTTTCGTCGTAACGAATTGTTTGTCGTGCGGGTCGCCGTTCTATGATTTAGGATTAGGGCCTCCATAAATCCGCTTTATGAGGCTTTCATTTATATTTTACTTTTAGGCGCTGCACGACTTACCCGCCCCCTCGCCCGTAGACCTTCATCGCGCGTTTTTAAAGAAATTGTTATTACCACAGGAAAATAACCAACTTTTTCTTTAACTGACTAAAAAAGAGAGGATTATAGAATCCGTAGTAGACACGACGCCACGAAATTTTGACCGGTTGCGGCGGCGATCCGGTGATTTTCCATCGGCGGCGGCAGCGCAATAGGAGTGTGCCAACGGCATTGAACCAAAATTTATCGGCGGAGGTGGTGGCTTGGCGCAGGCGTTTATAAGAAATTCCGTTTCCATTGTAGGACGTTTTAGCAATTTATTTTCTATGAGTTTAAGACGCTCGCTCAAGCAACTATTTATTTGCACTATGAAAATAATAATTGAAATGTGATAAAGAAATAACTACATTTTTGCAACTCGTCCAAATCGATTCGCTTAGAATCGCTTTCAAAACGACAAGGCGGGGAGGTAAAATTGCTTTTTTTGACAAATAATGGGAATTAAATTCTATATAATGTCAAATAATATTACTGTATGTATAGTAAACATGATTAACTAATTGTTTTGAGGTACATTTTAGTATTTTAAAAATTCTGGTCATAATTTGAAATGACGTCAAGCCTGGGCCCTAAGCGAACCGCGGTGAAACGATTTCGCACGTGTGAACCAAGATTTATCGTTGGCTCTCAAAACTGGCATTCAAACCGACCTAAACTGGGTTTTAAGCTCTAGACGCGACATCTAGATTTGGGTCCCGTAGTTTGTTTATACTAGGTTACACCAAATAGGCTGCGTATTAATACGCGTTTTTTTCAAACCCACATATTGTTTTCCCCACAAAAACGTTAAAGGCCTAGGATTTCTTCTGCCTGTTTTCCTTTAGGTTTACTTCCCGCCGCGCAAATATCCTGGTGGTAGGCCAACGTGTTCTGCGGCTGGCCTACCACCAGGATATTTGCGCGGCAGGAAGTAAACCTAAAGGAAAACAGGCAGAAGAAATCCTAGGCCTTTAATAGACCACCTAATCTAAATATTTAAAACTAATTGTAATTAAATCCTTAAAGCAGTCGTAAATATCTACGAAACATTTAATTGCGAAACTGACACTTATAAATCGAACCTTAAAATAAATCTTCTATCAAGTAAGTAACAAAATCAAACCAAATCGAATCTACTACCGAAACAGATTAGATATACAAAACGACAAACTTTCGTTCAAATCCACTTTATCCACTCTCAAAAAATAAATTATAATTTTCGCAACAAAACCTGTGCTGAGAATTGGACAACTCAAACAATTCCAACGATGACACGGAATAAGATGCAAAATCTCTCAAATGCAGATGGGCTTTACAAGCAATTTCCCAAACGTGAGAGGTGCTTCAAGTGTCCCTGTCATGGTGGCCAGCCTGACGCTCTTTTATAATAACTCGGGGACACTTCGTTCGTAGGTTATTTTTTTCCCTAGGACACGCCGCGCTTCAAACATTTCCATCGAGAAAACGCGCCAGAAAAAGATTTCAGACAAGTAGGACATGCACAGAAATTCAGAGCGCCCAAAAAGAAGAAATAGTACATTTTCTGACCGTAACGGGGCACTGGTGACGTGTTTCCCCACTTGTTATGCTTTTATATTGTATGATTGACTTCTGTTTACGCACGACGCTCTTTTTCGGGGGAAATACATTTCTATTAACGTCAGCTTCTCTTAGAACCGACTATTTTCATCCGCTCGATAAAAGAACAAAAAACCGAATCACGACTTCTAATATACAGGGTGTTTCAAAAGGTTAAGCAAAAAATTGAAGGAGTTGTAGGCGGTGAGTCAAGAAGTATGCCGGTTTTTGTCCCATTTTCCTACGATGAGTTAAAAGAGCGCCAGAAAGCTTCAAAGTGTGGAAGTAGGCTCCAACAAGCGCAAAACCAAGCAGCAGGGACTTAAAATACTGTTTAAGTTTACTTCTTTACGCTGGTTGCCTCGATTTGTTTACAAAGTCCTTTTTTTACCTATCACACGAGCCCAAACCTTAATGTTCGCGTTTCCCTGGTGCTTGGTTTCGAGTTTGTTGCAGCGTACTTCCAGGGGCTAGTAGGCCACACTTTGAAGCTCTCTGGCGCTCTTTTAACTCTTCGTTGGAAAATGGGGAAAAACAGTCTTACTTCTCAACTCACCCCCTACAACTCCTTCAAGTTTTTGCATAACCTTTTGAAACACCCTGTATAAGGGTAGTGTTAAAATACATGGACAGCAATTTTTTTCAGTCCAAGAGTGAATAGCCGGTTTTATCGACTAATATTTTTTTTAGGGATGATCCTAGTTTGTTCGAAGCTTTCTTATATACAAGCAGAAATGCGCAAACGTATATTTCCGAATGGAGGGGGAACTAGAAGGTCAGCTTTCCCTTTATCCTTATATCAAAGGCTCTCTTTCTCTTTTATATATATATTTTGATCCTATTGACACGCTTTATAGTTCTGGTAAAGACCGCTAGGGGTTCCATCCGTGCTCTTTGAGCGTGGAGAGTATGATGACATCCGTGGCGAGGCTTCGTGCAGGAAAAGCGACATTTGCCAAACGTCGGAAGTTATGCCGTTTTCGCCCCTATCGAGCCTTCTTCTATCACTTACTTACATAGACGAAATAATACTAAAAAATATATTTGGAATTTATACTGGCTCGAATGTTTTATTCCGTTGTAGTGATACGTAAGCACCTAAGAAGTACATACTTATATTATACCAAGAATGTATAGAGAGTTATAGATAATATGTAGCCGCAACTATAGCTACTGTTTTTATGATTTGTAGAGTCGCGATAAATTTGAAGCTCAATGACTGGACGTTAAAAATAAACAGTAGATGAATAGTGGTGGGAATTTATAAAATACTAGCCGGGTTACCCGGTCTTTCCCGGGGAAATATGCCTTTATGTATAACCAAGGAAAAAGCGCCAGTGACGAAACTTCGAATTAAGAAATTCAGTTTTTTGGCTAAGATCAAAGTGTAGTATCTTGTATTTAAACTGAATTAAACCAATAATCTGAATGTAACTCAATTAAACCTACAAGCCTTATTAAACCCATAAACTGAATTAAACCAATAATCTGAATGTAACTCAATTAAACCTACAAGCCTTATTAAACCCATAAACTGAATTAAACCAATAATCTGAATGTAACTCAATTAAACCTACAAGCCTTATTAAACCCATAAACTGAATTAAACTTACAACCTTCATTAAACCCATAAACTGAATTAAACCTATAAACCTAATTAAACCTAGCTTCAACCCTCATTAAACCCATAACCTTAATTAAACTTGAAAACTTTATTAAACCTACAACCTTTATTAAACCTACAAGGCTTGTTAACAATTAAACCTTTATTAAACCTACAACCCTTATTAAACGTACGTACGTAATTAAACCTACAAACGTAATCTAACCTAATTTAACCAAATCCAAAACCATTCATGAACGGTGTTTATAATTGAACCTATTTGTTTGTTCACATGTAAGGTTTTGAATGTTCATATTTAACAAAACCCCAATCGTTGTACAAAAACCTTTGCAAATAGGGCTACGCAAACAAATTCTTTAAAAATCGTAAACATTTCGTTTTACCGAGAAAAATGTTTTTGAGAGACATCAATATCTTAATATTTGAGAGGTAAGCGTGCAAGACAATAATAATATTTTAATAAATTTGCTGACCTTAGTGCAGGAAAAGCGACATTTGCCAAACGTCGGAAGTTATGCCGTTTTCGCCCCTATCGAGCCTTCTTCTATCACTTACTTACATAGACGAAATAATACTAAAAAATATATTTGGAATTTATACTGGCTCGAATGTTTTATTCCGTTGTAGTGATACGTAAGCACCTAAGAAGTACATACTTATATTATACCAAGAATGTATAGAGAGTTATAGATAATATGTAGCCGCAACTATAGCTACTGTTTTTATGATTTGTAGAGTCGCGATAAATTTGAAGCTCAATGACTGGACGTTAAAAATAAACAGTAGATGAATAGTGGTGGGAATTTATAAAATACTAGCCGGGTTACCCGGTCTTTCCCGGGGAAATATGCCTTTATGTATAACCAAGGAAAAAGCGCCAGTGACGAAACTTCGAATTAAGAAATTCAGTTTTTTGGCTAAGATCAAAGTGTAGTATCTTGTATTTAGCGGATATACCTAATTATTTAAATAGTTCAATTAATAAATTTGTTTTGCCACGTAGCTGGGGTACCCCATATTTCCCGGAGAAATAAGGCTATTTGTTTAACTAAGGAAAACACCGACCAACTTTCTCCCAGCATGGCACCGTACCCAATATAACCAACTGGTTAATGACAATATTAACCAATTATACGTTGATTACATAATATTGTGCCTTTTATTATACGGCCTAGTGTCTATAAAAGAAGGTTTGTAAATAAAATTGCAAAAGTTTAAGCTTTTTTCTTGCCTAAAGGACTAAGCAACTTGGTATTTTCGCTAAGATCAAAGTGTAGTATCTTGTATTTAGTGGATATACCTAACTATTTAATTAATTAAATTAATTAAAGTTGTTTTGCCGAACATAGCCGTCGAAAACACAGTCAGGGTACCATGAGATAGTACGACAAATGTGGTCGACCTAAGTTGAAAACTGTAGATTCCTATCTTATAATTATCTTTATATATTAGATGCTAGCTATATCCGTTCATTAAATTTAGATTGAAAAAGCGTTGTAATTAATTTTTGTGATAAAGTTACTCTTCAGTTGTTAAAGAGCGCTTATTAATTTAAAGTACAGAGTGATTGAAATGTTGTTTATAATTAATGGACAGGGTGGTTAATTAATCGCACGTGATCATATATTTTTCTTTGAATTGAAATTACTTTTTGTTTGTTAATGCTTAGTAGGTTAGTTATGTTAAACGACAGTGTGAATAATAATCAATAATTATAAGGCACCACCTTAGGCCCAAGTCATCTAGCGACTTATAATGCCTTTAAACAGATGACTGGGTTACAATGCGTAGGAGGGTGGTGGCATGGATTAATTAACTAATTAACTAGTTAATTAATCCATGGTGGTGGCAAGCTCTACATGCCGCGCGAGCCAACAGCTCCCTACACTAACTATTACCGTAAACCTCTACAAGTTTTTATGGAAGGGGGAATTGAAGAACTCGGGGGGAAACCCCTTAAGCCAGTGGGGAGAGAACTTGCAAACTCAACGCGGAAGGAATTGTTCCGAGTTTTCACCCAGTTTCACAAGTTGGGATCGAAATTGGCTCCTCTTTCTGCTAGGCGAAAGTGCTAACCGCTCCGCCACCCCACCCGATTGAGACATTGATTTATAGTATACAGGGTGGTTTAGAAAAAGCTCATTTTCGACCAATTTCCTCTTGGATTATTATAGAACGTTTATGAAGTTAAGTTAATTGAATTATTAATTACAACCTACGATGTTCAGCCAATTGAGCGTTGACGTAGGCTGAAGCTCGGCTGATGGGGCTTTATTGAAATCTTCAAAAGATGTACATTTATGGGTTCTTGTTAAAATGGTTTAAGGCAAAAGATTCCCCATTTCTATTTCAATAACCTAATATTAGCCTATTCTTTCGGGAACTTCATTCAGCCTTTATTGATGAGGGACAGAAACCTAAATAAATTGTGATTGGATAATATCTCGGTAGGAGGCAGTATAAATCAAAACATATGTAATTTTAATATACTTAGGCTTAGTTAATGCCACAAAACTATTTAAACCTCTAAACGAAAAAACGGACTTAAATCTATAATCCTTCAAACCAACAAATTTACTAGAAAGATAACATAACCTAATCTAATAAAACTTTATTAAACATACAAACCAATTAAATATGCCTTAAATAAATGAATATAAGTAATAATATCCACAAACTGAATTAAATCTACATGCTTAATTATACCCTTAAACTGAATTAAAGCAATAAACTGAATGAAACACAATTAAGCCTACAAACCAAATTAAACCTACAAGGCTCATTAAACCTTTAAACTGAATTAAACCAATAATCTGAATGTAACTCAATTAAACCTACAAGCCTTATTAAACCCTTAAACTGAATTAAACCAATAATCTGAATGTAACTCAATTAAACCTACAAGCCTTATTAAACCCATAAACTGAATTAAACTTACAACCTTCATTAAACCCATAAACTGAATTAAACCTATAAACCTAATTAAACCTAGCTTCAACCCTCATTAAACCCATAACCTTAATTAAACTTGAAAACTTTATTAAACCTACAACCTTTATTAAACCTACAAGCCTTGTTAACAATTAAACCTTTATTAAACCTACAACCCTTATTAAACGTACGTACGTAATTAAACCTACAAACGTAATCTAACCTAATTTAACCAAATCCAAAACCATTCATGAACGGTGTTTATAATTGAACCTATTTGTTTGTTCACATGTAAGGTTTTGAATGTTCATATTTAACAAAACCCCAATCGTTGTACAAAAACCTTTGCAAATAGGGCTACGCAAACAAATTCTTTAAAAATCGTAAACATTTCGTTTTACCGAGAAAAATGTTTTTGAGAGACATCAATATCTTAATATTTGAGAGGTAAGCGTGCAAGACAATAATAATATTTTAATAAATTTGCTGACCTTAGTTAGTAAAAATAACCAGTTAATGCAAATATGGTAACGAAAAGCTTTAAAACTTTAGAAGAGTGAATTTAAAGAACTTTGAAGAGTTTACTTAACTTGCAAACTAGAAAACAATATTAAAATTAAACAAATTTTGGGGGAAGGCGCTTTTTCGAGGGAGGGTGGGGGGTGAAGAGCCCCTGTTATATTAACCTCGGGCCAACAGGCTCGTCACTGGCCACGAAACCAAACGAGAAAAGGGTGGGGTGGGGGCCCCAATTATTACCATATTATCTCAAGCACCTCCTCCCGTCCTCGTGTCCATCACTTCGCTCTTCGCCCGCGGCGTGGCGCTGGCGTCGTATAATTATGTTTGTTCCTTGACTTTCACTACAAGCTATATACGTATATAATATATATTTCGTACGGTTTTACGAGTCATCTTCTCGCGTGACTTCGCTGCAAAGCGCGCGGGGTTCTCCAGTCCGGCAGCTTATGGGAGATCAAATTTTCCTTACGCTGTTCTGTAGCGACTATCATAATTCAATTTTGGCCTCTTCGCCGAGTAATATAGGACTCGTTACGGGCGCTGTAAATTGTCAGAGTGAGATACCCCGACTTCTAGTAGTAGCCGCTTCGTATCACTTCCGTCGACGTTCTGTAGTCGCGAAAGGTGTCGATAGTGCACTCGGTCTCTCTTCCGCCGCCGTTGGCTTCGACTTCGAGAATATTAACGCGCGAATAGCTCGCCAGGTGTCACTGAGGACGGTAAAAGGAGAGACGGGTGTAAGGAGGGAAAGCGGAGGGTGAAGGGTGGACGATGGAAACTTGGTGGAAATTGCATTTAACAGCGTAGAGACTCTTATAATGAATCCAACAATTCCGGGCCTACGGCATTTCACCGGCCGTCTCACTCGTCAGGCTTAGAGGTTGGAAGAGGGAGGTGGCTCCACCTAGCGGTCTTCGCTAGGGCGATTATAATATTTTTATAGCTGACTACACTTTGGGGGCGTCGGCGAAGAGCTTGTTTCCTCGCTCGACTCGATCCGAGAAACTTTAGATAATTTAATTCCCTGGGACTTGCTTTTGGAAAAGGACCACGGCGGGACTTCATTATTAAAAAAAGGGGGGCTTCCTGCCACTAATTATTCCCGAGTCGCGTTCCGTTTTAAGTAGGCTTTCCCTTTTAGCTCGCAACCTTCGTTCTTCGCTTTCTTTCTTCCATTCCGTCGGATACAATTAAGAACCTATTTAGCTTACTGAGAACGTACGAGTTCGCCATCCAGGTTTGGTTGCGTGATCTACTACCTATTAGCTCCTCCCATTATTGTTACGTTACATAGTGCCTATCGAGGCGATGTCTATATTTAGTTATTGAAATGTTTAATTATATAGTTTTTAACTTCAATTATAGCTTAATTTAACGATTTAATTATCTAATTTATTTTTATTTATTTATTTTATTTTTTTATTTTTTTTATTTTTTTTTAAATTATTTTTTTTTGTTTTTATTTATTTTTTTTATTTTTATTATTATTTTTTTATTTTATTTATTAAGTTATTGTAATTAAGCGGAAAAATAGTTGTTTCAATTTGAATACACTTTTCCCAAGCCCTCCTTAGATAAATTGAGATATTGGCGGTATAGTGTAATTACAAAATTTCGTCTGCTATAACACAAATAGACGAGTAAATAAAACCGCTTTCCATTTGAAATATTTTTTACGAACTTCCGAGGGAATAGTGGGTAGGAAAGGCTATTACGGGAGTCTGCGCAGAACGTAAATTATACTACATGTACACTTTTACAAAATGTTCCGGCGAAGTGGCGGTTCAGTGTTCCACATCTTAAACTAATTTATTTAAATATTGAGTGTTAATGATTAAAAAGGTTTCGAAAAAAGAAAAACGTAGTTTCTGGAGATGAACTTAACAACTAAAAAAACATGGTATGATAATATTAAAATCTAAATTTAAAAATATTTTTCGGACAAGGCTTAATGCATCTTTCAATGTAGGTTTGCTTTGAAAGTGATTTTAAATGAAGATTTCAGTTTACCAAAAGGAAAGCTTTTACAACCTTTAAGGCAACACTTGGAACCACCCTGGAAACTCATTTAACAAAGCTAATTTAAACTAATTATATTTAATAATAGTAAAACGATAAGAGATCCTTCATGTATATCGTAATCCAAAAATAACAACATAAGCAGCCGACGTTCATAGACCAATGAAAATAGGTTTATAGTTGTAAAAATCAGCCGTAAGATGCCGCTACCATCACAAATATTACTGGATAACCCCCATTTTCTTCCCTCTGTTTCAAAATACCTTCCCCGTGAAAATTAAAGAAAAACTGGCAAACAATTTCTTTACTCGTCTATAAACATTTTTAGTTTTGCCTATCGCTATTACTTGTTGCTTCTGTAAGCCGGTTGAATCGTACGTTCTCTGTAAGCTAAATGGCTTCTTTTTTATTAGAGAGTCCGTTAATTAGATTCTGTCTTGATAATATGTTATTAACGCAGCTCTTTCTAATATTTAATGAGATACAATATTTTGTAGAAACACAGTCCCTACTTTAAGGGATCAGCGTTATTAATATATAATTTCTTAAAAAGTTTTACCGAAAAAATCCGATAAAAAATGAGTTATTTAATTTTTAATATATTTTAGAGTTCGATTTTTTTGCGCCATGATAACGCAGATGCGCCACCTACCGCTACTAGCGAGAAACGCAAACCTCTCCCCTCCCCAAACGCGGGCTAGATCTATTATTTACGTTTAAATGTTTGAGAAATACTTATCTAAGTTTTATATATTATTGATGTTGCTCAGGATTATTTGTATCTGCTTCCCATATTCAAATTTTATGCAGGAAACCGGAAACACATTTGAAACATTTAATCTTATCTGGTCTGATAAAATGTTATCTGAATATGTTAACTGATCTGTTTTAAATTGAAAAATTCGATAATAAGACACTTATCTGATTCATATTTTAGAACAATATTATTTTGTATTATTTGTAAACAATAAAAACATGAAAGTTTTCATTTTATTTTACGCTAAAGCGTATTTTTATAAAGAGTAAAGTTTTCTATCTGATATGTCAGATGAAAAGTAACATAAATTTGGTTAAAGAAAATTGATTAATTTTAATGTTATTATGTCAACCAGCTAATTTAACCAGCAGATGGTAAAATTCAGTTACTCTGATTTTTTTATACAGTTGAAAAATATAATAATAATAATCAGCCAGGCTAATACCCAAGTCATCGAGTGACTTTTAATGACTCACGCTCTTGTAAGTCATAAAATATCTCCTTTTAATCTCCTCTCTCTGAAATGCATACTATGCGAAACTCCTCTCACGCTCCTCTCCGTTTGAAGTTTTGCGCATCTCACCTCCTCAGATTCGCACACTGTTCTCACAGGGATAGAACAAAGACCATCGCTGACCGGTGGCCACGTTAGATTTACTGTCTTTAACTTCTTTATAGCCTTCTAACGTCAGAATATTATGTTATTGTACATTTGGGCTTTTATATTGGCCGAAGTGACATAATTATTTCCAAGAAGGTCATGTATTAATATTTCCTTTGTTTTGGTTTTCTTTTTCTTTTTTTTAAACTAGGCTAATACCCAAGTCACCAAGCGACTTTTGAAACCATTAAATCCGATGGCCGGGTTACAATCCGTAGAAGAGTGGTGGCAAGCCCTTCATGCCACGCGAACCAACAACTCCCCACACTAACTATTTCCGTTAACATCAACAAGTTTTTATGGAAGGGGAAACCGAAGAACTCGGGTTTATACCCCTTTAAATAGTGGGGAGATAACTTGCAAACTCAACGCAGAAGGAGTTGTTCCGAGTTTTCACCCATCTAAACTCAAACTTACCTCCTCTCATGAAAAATTCCAATTGAAACTAGTTACTTGATCTTGATGATGTTTAATTATTTACCATTATTTTGTCAAAGTAAAAGTAATTTTAGTTGAAAATTTCGCTAAGGCTAATTGTCTTGAAATAGAAGACAATGTAAGTGAATGTTTGATAAACTCACAAAACAGGCTTCGATATCAAACACTTATAAAACTATGAATTCTGGAGACGAAAGCTAGTGTTTGGACCTTCAAAAATGTTAATCTCGACCTTCAAAAATGCTAATCTCGACCTTCAAAAAAGCTAATCTCGACCTTCAAAAATGTTAAAAGGAACCACCTATGGACTGCATTGCAAAGGATGATAATGTAAGTCCATTAAAAAAGGGATATTAAAGCTAAACCCTAAACAAATTTGAAGAAATTTAAAAAAACTTACTAATAGCTCGTACCAATAGGTCTTCGAGCAAACAAAAAGACGCGAAACTCGGACCAAATAGATCCACCACTCTCCCCCTATTCGGCTTTCCGTTGCTATGCAACTCGTTTTGAAATTTTTAATATTTAGGCTTAGTTTCTCTATTCGGTGTTATAGTCGCGAGCCAGATTTCCCGCACGGTACTGACGAGTCCCAAATAGGACGAAACCGGTCTACCGTTGGAACTTCTGGCTATTTTATTTAATTTAAAGGGAATATAACCTCAGGTATTTGGTGTGGAACACCAACGCTTGCAGCTCTGGCCGCTCTTGCCTTCGGCTTTAAAAATGTTTGGCGCCACTGTACAGGGACATTTGAAAAATTGAAGGGGTCTTCCGTAAAGATTGCTTTGCAGGTTATATTCCCTTTAATTTAGTTTTTCACTCGAAGATCTATTGGTCCGAGTTTCGCGTCTTTTGTTTGGTCGAAGACCTATCGGTACAGCTATTAGTAAGTTTTTAAATTTATTCAAATTTGTTTAGGGTTTAGCTTTATTATCCCTTTTCATAATGGACTAATCCACTTATTCGCTAAAATATATACCTTCAAAAATGCTAATTTTGACCTTCAAAAATGCTAATCTTGACCTTAAAAAATGGAGTTTTTTAAATGGGAATTTGTCGCACAAATTGGGGGTGCAAATAGCGAAAAATCGCTTTCTTTAAAACGAGAAGAATTAGAAAAGTGCGTCGACTCAATGAGCCATGTCCGCAAACGGCGAAGGAACATTTCGATCCAGCGATATTTTTTCATTCTTCTCTCAACGAATCGTGGCCAGTTGCCGGCGGAATAAATCTGGCTCTGCTACGGCCCCAGAAGAAATAAAACGGCCTAGCGCGAAAAACGTGTTGTCAGTCAATATTTCTTTTAAGAGAAAGGGAAATTGTAACGGCGGCGGCAGAAGCAATGAGATCAGCTCTTTCGCTACAGCGGCGCTGGAGGGGACCGGGATGCGGGGATGAGTTAAGGTTGCAGGCAATCTCCAGGCTATCACTTACATCCTCAGCCTCTTACAATCCTCTTCCTCCTCCGCTCTTCCATCCTCTTTTTAAAGAAAATGTTCGGGGAAAGAGAAAGCGGCTATAGCTTTCGATATTTATTTCCAGGTCGAATTCGCACTAACGAGGAGACGACCCGAGGTGTTACGCACCGATTTGGTTCAAACTCGGGGGATTGGTAGACCTTCATGCACTTTAAAAGCTCCTATAGGGAAAAGTTTCAATGGCCATTCGTTTTGCCATGGCAACCAAAAACATTTTGACAACACAAAATGGAAATTTTCCCATTGAAAATAACTTGGGAATCTAACCAATTTTAAGGGTACCCCCCTGTAAAAAATTAAAATTTTTGAAAATGCTAAAAATTGTAAAAATAAATAAAAAAATTATGAAAATGTTCGAAATTGGTTAAAATTTTTACAGAGGGTACCCTTAAAATTGGTCAGATTCCCGGGTTATATCCAATGGGAAAATATCCATATTTGGTTGCTATGGCAAAACGGTTGAATATGGAGACATTTCCCTTTATGGTTTTTCATGTTACATGAAGTTCTACCAAACCCCCGAGTTTGAACCAAATCGGTGCGTTACACCTCGGGTAGTCTTCTTGTAAGTTCACCATCCACGGTACACGCCAAGCGTCTACAATATACAAAACAGGGATCAGGGCTTAAGGGTTTTTAAGAGGGCACGCGCAGTTGCTTTTCTCGTCTCTATGAGAAACGTTGAGCGGGGTTTAACTTTTATAATGGAGTTGTAAGCCATCTTTGAGGTTGGACTATGCGGATCAAGAGCTTCTTTGGTTCTTGTCAAAAGTATTACCGAGTATAAGAAGATGTTTCTCTTCTAAAATAAATGGGATCTGGTATTATCTTTATAATATATATACATATACATACAGGGTGTTTCAAATGGTTATGCTAAAATGTTAAGGAGTTGTAGGGGTTGAGTTGAGAAGTATGCCTGTTATTTTCCCATTTTCGTACGATGAGTGAAAAGAGCGCCAGAGAGCTTCCAAGTGTGGCCTACTAGCCCCTTGAAGTAGGCTGCAATTAGCGCAAAACCAAGCAGCAGGGACTTTAAATACTGTTTAAGTTTACTTTTTTACGTTGGTTACCTCGATTGGTTTACAAAGTCCTTTTTTACCTATCACACGAACCTAAACCTTAATGTTCGCGTTTCCCTGCTTTTTGGTTTTGCGCTTGTGGCAGCCTACTTCCAGGGGCTAGTAGGCCACACTTCGAAGCTCTCTGGCTCTCTTTTAACTCATCGTGGGAAAATGGAAAAAAAACGGGCATACTTCTCAACTCACCTCCTACAACTCCTTAAAATTTTTGCATAACCTTTTGAAACACTCTGTATACAAGAATCTATTAACGTGCAAAGAATTTGTAAACATTGCTTCAGCTCGTCGTGGGGGACTCGTAATCTATATTTTTTAAATTTATTTCCAGCCTTCAGCCAAAAGGCATCGCTTTAAATTTTGCAGAAAATGGGCTAAAAGTAAAATGGTGGTGCAAGTTCTCTCCCCACTGGTTTAAAGGGATTTTCCCCGATATCTTCGGTTTCCCCTTCCGTAAAACTTGTTGAGGTTAACGGTAGTAGTTAGTGTAGGGAGCTGTTGGCTTGAACGCGTGGCATGTAGGGCTTGCCACAACCTTCCCACGCATTGTTACCCGGCCACCTGAATTAATAGCTTTAAAAGTCGCTTGATGACTTAGGCCGATTATTAGTTGATTATTATTTTGTTTTTCCATTGGCAGATTTAAATATTAGGGGCTCTGTTCTGAACTGAACCCTGATTGCTCAATAGATCAGTTCGGTGATATTATTTAGTTATGGGTCTGATTATTTGTATTATGTTACTTATAGTTTTATACATAATAAATATCTAGTTTCCGATTAAGATTTACGAACTATGTTAATAAACATATTTAATTTAGTGAAAGAGTAGCTTCACCCCAATAACTTATAACTGGAATCAAATATGATCAGGAAAATATCAAATTATATGTACAATTATGTATACTAAGAATTCGTAATTGTACACAGAATTAGTTTACGTAAAGTTATGTTTTAAAAGTGTAGAATTTTACTATCTTTATTTATAGACATGATTGGAGTTCCACATACCATTTGAAGGTGTTATTGGGGATTGAGTTTTCTTGAGACGACGGGTCGAAACGAAATCAGAAAATCGAGCGAGAAAGCCAATATATGTAATGGTCACTTTCTTGGTCAGCCGAGAATTGTCCGCACATTTTCTCCGTTTTTTAGATACACCGATATTTTTTTATCTTTGACATAGCGGTGTTTCGGAAAGCTAACATCGTTACGTGAGTTTAAAAACATAGTATCTTGAAAAGTCAAATTTTTGAAAACCTTGAAATTTTGAAGTATTAGTACAAATCTGGAATACACAAAACATTTTTATATTGACATTAAATATTTAAAACAGGTTAAGAAAATAATTTCTATTCACTTACAAACAAAAATGCTGTTAACAAAGAAAAGTTAAAGCTACTTTATTTACATTTTAAAATTATACAATTTACAATAAAATTTTTACTAAAAAATAAATGAATTTTTTTACAAAACAAGAATGTCGAAATTTTTAGTTATTTTAAACTTTGTTTTACATTAGAAAATGATCAAGTCAGAAGTCAGATACAGGTAAAATGATTTTAAACTATGTATGCGTGACGCCAAGAATCAAAATTAATTTTATATTTTAACGACGGAAAAGAAAAAAAAAATTTACTTGGCCCTCAATAGTATAAATCAATGTAGGCTTCAACAGTGCAGTTTGAAGTGAACTTCAATAATTTAAATCAACGTAGGCTTCAATGGTGCAGTTAAAAGTGAACTTCAATACTTGTAAATAAACGAAGGTGGCAACGATGCAGTTTAAAATGAACTTCAATATTTGTAAATCAACGAAGACTTCAACGGTGCAGTTAATAGTGAACTTCAATACTTGTAAATCAATGTAGACTTCAACTGTGCAATTAAAAGTAAACTTCAATGTAGACTTCAACGGTGCAGTTAAAAGTGAACTTCAATATAGACTTCAGCCCTTAGCAATGTTCATAATTTATCAAAGTACTCATGTTATAAAATCTAATTCTGAAATAACATAAAATGAGTTCAGGAATTGCTAGTTCCAAAGTTGAAATTGCTCGACAGCTTTCTTATCAAGTTAAGGGAATATGAAATTCCATATTTAGTGTTTGATGTGGTTCACCAGTTTAATCAGACGCAAAAGGTAACTGTCGCTATGTTAAGTACAAGCGGATGATTTTTCGATAGAGAATATACTCCCTGTAAATAGCTGGAATATATACGTATAAGTTATTTCAATGCCTAGGACGAAGTTAGAGCTTTGATTTTGATGAATTTAATATGTCATCGGGTACTCGCGCGCTCTTCAATCTGTGGCGATATCCAGGGCAGACTGGTGTCTCAGAGTTTGTTTGCCTCTTCGCCAGGAAGATGATTAATTGGCCATGGAATCACGATTAGCAGCCGTTCGCGGTGTTTGTTTCGCTATCCCTTTCCCCTAGTTAAGATCGCCTCCCCTACTCACATCGTTTTTATGTCAAGCTGATATTCGGGAATACATGAATAATAATTAAACTACTATTCAATCAATGGTAATCGATCAAAGATACGAAACTCACGCGCCGTGAACTTGGACAGCCAGTTCGACTACTGCACGATCAATGAATAAACCTCAGTTATGTGATTCCACACGCGGTATACAAAATTAAGGGGCGAAAATGATACGTTACGAGTTACATGAGGGGAAATATAAATATTTCAGTGATTCTGTGTTATTTGTAAACAAATTTTAAACTACAATTTGGTTTAATCGTCGAAACAACTATTGGGTGAACGAAGCAAGATTCTATAGTTAGTGTAGGGAGCTGTTGGGTGGTGTGGCATGTAGGGCTTGATACCACCCTCCTACGCAATGTAACCCGGCCACCTGTTTAAAGGCATAATAAGTCGCTAGATGATTTGGGCCTAAGGTGGTGCCTTGTAGAGGTCGGGGATGGTTAACTTTTATTCAATAGATAAAGCTCTCAAAATTATTCGTAAAATGTTTTGATCAAGTAATTTATATTTCTGTATTAGCCTATTAATTATTTGATAAATTTGTAAAATTAATCGGAAAAACGACGTTTTTTTCGATAAAAAGCTAAAATTTTCCGAATAATACATGTTTTTTAATCATTTTCCGAAATATTAACCGGTAAATTTCTCTGTTTACATTTTTTTCCCAAAAAAATCAATTTAAACATGGCTAATGATTAACCGTCCCCGACCTCTAGTGCCTTGGGTATTAGCCTAGCTGATTATTATTATTATTATTATTATTTTTTTTTATCTGTCAAGCAGGTAAGCATTTATTGAACATTTCTTTTCATATGTTACAAATTTTCAAATATGGAACAAAAACCAAAAAAAAAAGACGCCAAAAACATCCAACAACATAACAAAAATTAAATATTAACAGCTAGAACGACTTTCCCGGAGTCGTCTACTTTACAGATTTTTACGTTCATGAGGGCATTTATCATATTTATTTCATTTCTTTTTTTCAATTCATAATGGTGAGTACAACATCTCAATAATTTAATTGAGAAGGCCAACTTCATTTTTAATTTGACGTTCGGTTCATTGGTATTGATTGCGTTTTGGTAAGTAAAATAAATTATTAATTTACAAATGTTTAAAATTAGTATTATACAATTACCATATTCAAAATCGCTACTATCGTTAACCCAATATAAAAATAAATTGTCTTTTAGTATAAAATTGGGGTATAAAAAGGGCAATCATTGCAGATACCCGATTTAAAAACCATTCAGTTATTTCGCAAGTAAAGGGATTTAAAAATTGTCTAGTGTTACAATTCATTAACTGTTCTATAAAAAGAATTCTAAATTTAAACCAATTATAATTAAATTGTAAATTTTCTAGAAATGGATTATTTTGTATGGTTAAGTTTAAAAATTGTTGAAAACAATTGGGTTTTTCCGAACTTAGGTTCATGGATTTTAAAAATTGTATACAATCATAATAAAAACGGGGGGGTAAAATCAAATTTAAAATCAATGTTTTTTAAAGAAAACACGTGGAAACTCATATTGTATACATTGCTTTTAGTTATATAAAACTCAAAAAAGGCAATTTCGACGCTATGCGCGTCATTGGACAAGATTGTTTTTAACCTCTCCAGGGTAAAGGCTCTCCATTGTGTATCTAACGATTTAAGGCCCAGACCGCCACTATCGACGGTTTGGCCAACTACGTCACTAGAAACCCAGTGCTTATTAGAGTCCCAGATAAAATTTAAACATTTTTTCATTACCAGATCTGAATATTCCGTAGGGCGTTTTAAAATTGGAAGTTGGTAATAAAATTTTGAAAGTTCGATATTACATAGCTGAGTTCTAGCTTTATAGGATAGCCGGGGCTTAATGTTACTAGCAATGAGTAGCTTTTCATCCAATTGAACAATTTTTTGCTGGAAAAACGTATCTTGCCATGAGCCATCGACAGTGAAATCGACGCCCAGTGCACGAATACTAGAATTGCTCCACTTGATGCCTAACGGTGAATCAAAGCGATTCCGCCAGCCACCGAGCCAGAGCCCACTGCTTTTACTCAAATTAATTTTAGCATTGCTTACATTAGAATATTTAGCACATTCAATTTTTAAAATTGTCAAACCGGAATCAGTAGAAATAAAGTTATTTAAATCATCGGCGAAAGTACTAACTACCAAAGGTCGGGGAATAAACGGCAAACAAACACCATGAGCATATAGTTTATCTCGCAAGTGACATAGAAACGGCTCAATAGATAAAACAAATAAATAAGCCGAAAGGGGATCTCCCTGGCGGATTCCTTTCTTTATTGGAAATTTAGACGTTAGATTTCTATTCAATTTAACGCGTGCTTCGGCGCTTTGATAAATTTCTTTTATAAAATTAATGATAGTGCCGCCAATGTGTATATGATTTAAAATAGAAAGTAAGTACTTATGGGAGACGCGGTCAAAAGCTTTTGTTTGGTCTAAGGAAACGATGGCAAGTTTATCACTCGAGTTCTGACTATAATAGTGAATAATATCTCGCATAATATTTAAGTTCGAAAAGATAGTTCTATTTGGTACTCCGGACGTCTGGCCTTCGTGGACAATATATTCAATAACAGCGCGTGTTCTATTAGCAATTATTTTGGCTATTATTTTGTAGTCCACATTGAGCAGGGAAATTGGACGCCAATTCCCCAAATCAAGTGGATCACCTTTCTTAAAAATTAACACTATTATCGCACTCGCAAAAGAGCTAGGGATTTTTGAGAGATTTAAAATATGATTAAAAACATTGTATAAAATATCGCCAATTAAAAACCAAAAATATTTGTAAAATTCACAAGTGAGACCATCAGCACCGGGAGATTTGCCAGATTTTAAACCGTTTATAACCTCTAACAGTTCCTTTTTCGTAATATCGCCTTCACACCCAGTTTTTTGTTCATCGCTAAGCTGAGGAAGAATTTCAATGTACGAAGTACAGTCCGTGACAGGTTCAACATCATAAAGGTGAGCATAGTATTTTTTTATTTCCAGGTACAATTCGGGTTCAGAGGTAGTTTCTAGTCTATTACTTTTTTTCACAGACATCAACCGATTTATTCCTTTGGATTTTTCAATTTCCACTAACTGAAAACAAGAATACTGTGCAGCTACAGAAAAATTAATGTTCGCTCGGACCATCATGGCCTCAGCTTTCTCGTTTTGCAGAACTTCGAGTCTTTTCGTAAGTACGATCTTATCAAAACCAGATAGATATTCATTTTCGAGTTTTTCGTCATTCTTTTTAGTTGTCGATTTGTACGTTTATTCTTTTGTTAGTGATTTTATCTTATATTTTATCGACTCCCACCATTTTAGTTTATCAGCTACCCTATCGGGGAAAGTTTTTATCCAGTAACTCCAATTATATTTAATTATTTTAATAAAGTGTTCATCTCTTAATAGTGCATTATTTAAGCACCAATTTTCCGACGTACTTCTACTCTCATTTACTGCTGGTAAATATATTTCCATATACACACCCAAATGGTCAGATCTAGCGCCACCGAGTCTAGTCCTGGTGAAATTTAAAAACGGTCTAGCCGAGCTTGTTTGTTTGGGTCACCACTGTTCGCCCAAGTCATCATGTTACCATTTGGATATCTTGTTCGGTACACGTCCTTCAAGTTGTGAGCATTTATAAGAGTTTGCAGACATTTTTTCTGGTTTCAAACGTATTTATGCGATCAAGAACTGGTGATAGCGTGCAGTTGAAATCCCCCATTAACATAATGTTGTCGGGGTTAATATTCGAAATGTCTTTACTTATATCTTCTATTAGTTTAATTGCCTCCAAATTAACTTGCGAGACGTAACAATTGTAAATAGCAATTTTTAGGTTTAAAATTCTAAATGTAATAAAATCCTTTGACAAAAACCAATTGTGATGTTACACACTTTTACACTAATATCATTATTAAAATAAAAATTCTTATTGTAAACGAAGCCAACCCCACCCCTATGGTTGGTACAACCAGTAAAGGAGGTTATGTACGGGATTGAGATTCTGATATTGGACGGATGTTTATTAATGAAGGTCTCTTGCCAACAAGCAAAGGTTACTTTCTTCTGCTCCATGTTATTAATTTCTTTAAGGAATTCAATAGGAGTTGTTAATCCTCTAGTGTTGTGGGTTAAAAACATTATTCTCATTAGTAGTATAAAAGTTTGTGTTTGTTTGTGTTTTTTTATTAAGATTCGGGTTTACGAAGATTTTTTATGAGCGTTACCAGTCTAATTTTTTCTGCTTGGTATTTTTCTTTGGACAGTATTTCTTCCTCTATTTGTTTAGCTAGCTTGATTAGGTTACTTGTATATTTTAAAGCGCAAGTTTTTGTTTGTTTTCGTGCTCTGGCGTCCTCTAGAAAGGTTTTCATTTTTTTGGGTGATAATTGTTTTTGGTTAATAGTTACAGTTGTTTTGTTTTTTTCTGCAAGATCTAAAGATAGTGTCCTCTTCCTTTTCGCAACATTTTCATCTGAAGCGTCAAGACTAGAAGTTGCTGCTGTTTTGTCAAGGGACCTTTTGTTTTTTGTGGGTGAAATTAGATCTACCTGGTTACGTTGGGAAAAAACTATTTCTTGGGAGTTAAGGCTTGGAGATGACATGATATCTGCCCAGCTTGTTTTATTGGCTTTTGATGTTTGTGATGACCTACCAACAGGGCTATAAAAAATTTCCTTATCTGACTCTATTGCTTCATTCTCATTTGCCGCTATTTGTTGTTCGTTATCAGCTGTGTTTACCTTCGATATAATTTCGTTTTCTACAAATTCTTCATCTTGATTAGATTTTTCTAGATTAAGCCTATCTTGATTTTTTTTTCTTATAACAATTTTCAATGTTATGTCCTTTACGATCGCAAAAATTGCAATATTTCGCAGTGGCCTTTTCTAGAAAAATGGCGTAATTTTGGTATCCGTGTTTGAAGGTTATTCTTTCTGGTAGGTCTTTTTCGAGGAGAATAAAAACTTGTCTTTTATAATTGTAGTAAGGACCTCCTACTATTTCTGCATACTCTGGGTCGGGATTTATGTAAATTTTTGTGATTTCGGATGTCACCTTTCCAAATCTGCTTAATAATGTTTTAAGATAATCGGCTGGTACTTCGGGCATAACATTCGACAAAATTATTTTTTCGGCACTTCTCGTAAGCCTTTCCACGTTAATTAGGACATTGTTAACCTCGATGCCACTTATGGCCAACTCCTCGGCCATTTCCGGCGTTCTTACGTAAGCTAAAACTCTGCCTCTGGATACACGTCCGCAATGAATGGTATTGGACTTACCGATGACGGTGTTTATAGCAACGATGTATTGGATGGAAGAAATTTCTGGTTGTGAGTCAAAAATTACCGCGTGTTCCCTTGTCATCTCTGGAGGACACGGTCGCTGGTTGCCTGGTTTATCAGGCGGATCTTTCGATTGGCGAATCTCCTGGTCAGCTTGATACGCCATCAAACTTAATACAGCTTCGAAAACTCTGAAAGGCGGAAAACTACACTCTCTAAGCCTTATCCGATGAAAACTATATAGAAATGCGGAGCGAAAAACGGACGTCTACACTCGACGAGAGCAAGACGCCGATTATTATTATTATTATTATTATTATTATAATTATTATAATTATTATTATTATTATTATTATTATTATTATTATTATCTTTGTTATATGACGAAAGAGCTTATTATTGAATTTATAAAACTTTATTGTATACGAAATCATCCAAACTAGAGGTCGGTAACGGTTAATCATTATCCATGATTAAATTGATTTTTTTTGGGAAAAAAATGTAAACAAAGAAATTTACCGGATAATATTTCGGAAAATGGTTAAAAAAACATGTATTATTCGTAAAATTTGAGCTTTTTATCGAAAAAAACGCCTTTTTTCCGATTAATTTTACAAATTTATCGAAAATATTAATCGGATAAAACAGAAATAGAAATTACTTGATCAAAACATTTTACGAATAATTTTGAGAGCTTTATCTATTGAATAAAAGTTAACCATCCCCGACCTCTAATCCAAACATTGTTCAACTACAAAATAAATAACAAAGCAGTAACTCGCCCTGACACTAAATGAGGCATGGAAATCATTATCGACTCAGTTAGCTTCTTTCGAGAACAAGTAGCGAGAGTAGTCGGCTGAGGCGAAAGAACGCTTTTGAATTGCTAAAATCTATTAAATGTTTCAAGTTTCTTTAAAGCTCATTTTCGACGTCCTTTCTCGCGGAGGCTGCACCGAATTCCTTTTAACGAAAATTGAAAATGTACAAAATAAATTCGTCAAACTGGCAGCTAGGAGTAACAAACACAAGGAGAACGCAGCTAGCCTTTAAACACGCTAACGAAGGGTTGTGTACGAATTTCATTGGACGAGTGTCACGAGCCTTTACGCTGAACGTTTTACGGGCGGGGGGAAGACAATTTCCGAATTTTCCCCTTCCGACGGCTGCAGGTGCTAAAGCGTCTAGCCAATGAAAAATGTACGCGAGAAAATCCACGACTTTTGACGGGTTGCGTTCTCCTTGTGTGGGGTGTTGTGTTTGTTGCTCCTAGCTAGCACGCACTCACTTTTTAAAACAGCTGCCTTATGGTCTTTACTTTTTACTAAACCACTTAAGCCTGCAATCGATAAAACTGTTTTCTAAGAAACAATTAAACTTTTATTTTTGTTTACATTACATGTTATAATTTAATGATTATACGGAGAAAATTGATATTTTTTCGTGTAAAAACACTGATATTTTTAAGCTAAATTATTAACAAATTTATGTATACAATTAAGCAATTTTTTTCTCTTATTTACACTCTGTTATATCCTATTTGCTGCTGCCATTTTATTACAGGTCTGATTTCAAATAGTTCATGCAAGGCCGCGTCACGCGGTTAAGTGCACGCGACGTCTCAAGCTGATGAGCACGTGTAGGCGCCCTTGCCTGTATTATTTTAAATTAGGCCTGTAATGAAATGGCCGACTTGGTAAAAGAGTGTATAGAGTTCATTCTTTAGAGAATTATTGTATGTTTGTTAAGAAATCCAATAGCATTGATGGTAAATACTTTAAATTGATAATTGTTAAAGCCAAGTTGATAAACGGGTATAATGGTATATTTTTATAATATCTTTTTAAACTTTTATGTAAGTATTGTGACGTTGTCTGGTACATCCTTTTAGATATTTATTTACTGTTCATGTTAACGTTAAATTAAGCATTTTATATCATTTTGTGCAAACAAAATAGTTTAGAGATACATATCAACACAAAACGTATTTCAAAATGTTACAGAATTACACCAAAAAACTAGCTAGCAAAGAAAGGTATATCAAATGATGTATTAGTAAAATTTTGGAGTAGCAAACAAGCAAACACACCAAAATTATTTCAAGTCTGATTTCTTCTACAATTTATATTCTAAAGTCATTCCTAGCTCATCAAGACTAAAAAATCACGATCACTGAACTTAAATTGAAAAAAAAACTTGCTTCTAAAGATTTCTAAAACAAGTCAATACCAATCAGTGTTTCTACATGAAGGGAAAAAAATCCCTTTTTGGGGGGAAATGGACAGATAGAGCTCAAAATATTTTTAGGGAGGGATAAAGGGAAAAAGGGGGAAAATCGATTCAACGGGGATATTTTTTTAGATATGTAATGTAGTAAAAATTTCGCTTATCGGCAACTTAATTTATAACCGGAGAAACTTTAAACTTTCTTCGAGCCCTCTTCAGTGGCTTTTTCGTCTGCTGCTAATTCCATTCTCACGTATACATTTTAGAAAGCAAAGATGGACCATGGACTAAATAATTTTTAGATACATTTTTTTTTTACACAAGGCTAACAAATTAGTTATTGTAGTAAGTTGAAATTATTTCAAGCGAACTTCACTGCTTCCGCTTTGGTTAATTTAAGTACTTAACACATTTTATTAATTAAAGTGCTATTATAACTTTTTAATTGATATGATAATGTGATATTAAACGCGAGTTAAAAGTGTTAACTCTGTAATGTTTAGTCTTTTAGAAAAATGATATAATTTTATTATATTTGTTATCAATTAATTAAAGGGGTAATTAATGCGTTTAAATTTAGTTTCCCGAATGACTTGTGAGTGAAATTGCGGAGAAAACGGCTTTTGAAAAGCGGGAAAATCCATTTTTTAGTTACCCAAAAGGGGGAAAATTAAATAGCCCGAGTGGAAACACTGATACCAATACCAATTTCGATAAAAAAAAATATCTCCATTTGAAACTAGATAAAGAAAAAAGTCCTAATACATAAAATAATCGTTTTCCCAATGATGACCAATATTCCCTAATTTATTCCAATCGCTACGACGGCATAGTTGCGGTTTCACCGGAGCTCTTCCATTCCGATAGCTCAAGCCCATTGTTAAGTCCAGTCTGGCCCGCGAAGAATGCGGATGAGGGAGTCTATTTTGGGTCATATCCGTTTGGTAGCATCGGGTCGAAATTACCTTCACCCTACGCCTTCGCCCCATACGATGTAGCCGAGTTGGTCGTACACCCGAGCCTTTCCACAACTGATATTCCCCGGTGGTCACCGACGATCGAGATCTCCCTCATTTCGAAAGCTGTAGGCGCGCATAAACATCGAACGCGCTCTCTCCAGACTCTTCCATATTCAGCGAAATCCTCTCATATGAGACCGTGAAACGCTAAAGAAACTATAAGGGGTCCTTCCATCAATGAACATTTAGGTCTATCCCGTTTTACTACGAGTTCTGACTCCACTGACCACCGTCCGATTCCTAACCGATACGTCGGAGGCGGAAGCCAACTACGAAAGAACGGCGAGACAACGGCCGTAAGTACTTGTCAGCGTGGACGGTACTAAGACCGAAGCCATAGCGAAGCCCGCTTTCCTTTTAGGCGATAAGCTGATGGGCTTTTTATTCGGAAACCCGTCGGACTAAACTAGCGATAGACGAAAAGAAATCGGAATTTTGGCGGCCACTTTTCCTTCTTTTATATTCACTCCGCAGCCGGTGACTCACCTACTCTGGGTGTACGCTGGGTGTACGCTGGGTGTAGCTGCCACGCTAAATATAACTTCTGGGTGAAAGGAATTGGGGAAGAAATTACGATATTTGAGTCTTTTCTTCTCTATAAGTCCGAGCTCGCTGGATGACCACGTTGGTCTATAATGGCAGAGCCTCGATTGTTATTGGAATTAGCTTCGCCGTTCGTATAACGTAATTAGTTTTCGTTCGTCCTGCGTGATAGCGGTGAATATTGTCATCCCAGATCGTCCTATAGTGATGAAATATTTCTTTCGTCATGTACGCCAATATAATAGGAGATATTTGAGAACGGCGATAGGCTGTATAAATACGTCATTCTGGTGTTCATTGCTTCAACTTATAGCCCTTGCAAACATTGTCTGTTGATTGAAAACGTCCATATCATGAACGTATTTAGGTTGTATTGAGAACTTACGTAGAGGTCAGGGACGGTTAATCATTATCCATGATTAAATTGATTTTTTTCGGAAAAAAATGTAAACAAAGAAATTTCCCTGTTAATATTTCGGAAAATGATTAAAAAACATGTATTATTCGTAAAATTGAGCTTTTTATCGAAAAAAAACGTCGTTTATCCGATTAATTTTACAACTTTATCAAAAAATTAATCGGATAATACAGAAATATAAATTACTTGATCAAAACGTTTTACGAATAATTTTGAGAGCTTTATCTATTGAATAAAAGTTAACCATCCCCGACCTCTAAACTTACGAGCCTATTAAGCGAAACAAACTACCAAGTCTCGAATGAAATTTTCAATTCAAACTGAAACAGTAACACCATCTGTTGAGTACTATTATTTTCCTAACACAATATACATTTTACTTTTGCTAGTAGGAATAATTTAACATTTTCATAGATTAATTCATCTAAAATTAATTTCAATTAATTAAACTTTTCAGTCAGTAATTTTGCATGTTTGATCGAAAGATAAAAAATTCCTTCGTACGACCGACACTAGATGGCGCTTTACAATTTCTTTACCAAAGTGGATGGTTTCCGTTTGAGGGAGGAGCTTAAGTAGTAGATCATGATAGATGGTCTGAAAGTTAGACTTGTAAATTTTCTTATATAAACCAATAATTGATATGATTAATATTAATAATTACTAATTATTATTAATTTGAAACGGAATACAGCCTTTGGTGATGGTAAATCTGTAATTAGTTGCGTAATCAAATTATTACTGTCAAAGCTACAGTCTTTTACACCGATTACGGAAAGTGATAGTATTGATAATTGTAGTAGAATTAAAACATAAAAAAGCAAATATTTAGCAAAGCGAGACCATTACAAAGAAATATTTGTATTTATATAGCGCTGTAGTTACATAAAACAGGGTTGAAAAAAAATGGCTTTTTTAAAAATTTAAAAATCCAGTATGGTTGTAACCGGTAGATTAAACCGGTGAAAATTATTACAAAAAAAAATGCTCAAATTGCTTATATCTAGCCCTCAATACTTCGAAAATGCTCAAATTGCCCGATTTCCAAATGACGTTTTTGCGCGTGACAGTACCATTACATAATGAGGTATAGCAGACTTATTTACCCGCTTTTATACCCTAACATGGCGGCGTATTTTCACGCGCAAAATAAATTTTAAGATCCCCTAATTGCTTATATATGGCTCTCATTACTTACGACCAAAAGTGAAGGTTAATTTTTAGTTTTTTCAATATTTCTAATTCATTTCTCAATATTTTGTTTTAATAAAAAAAAGTTGTTTTAACCATGTATTTTTTTGGTGGATTAAAACCGGTTTAACTCGGGTGGTTTAAATTAGTCTGGCTGGCTCTTTCCAATCCTGGTACAAAACAACTTTTCTTATCATCCAGATGTCTAGGAAAATAATGAAACGAGGCCAGCAGACTAACAAATAGGTATAAAAAATATCGCTCCAGAAATAGTCTGAAAATCCTCGCGTCCGTCTAATGCCCTGGAGAGATGAAACCGCATTTTTCGCTTTGCCCTTTTCTCGTTGTGTGTTTTCCCCTTAGTGTAGTCTTTCGCCAACTCAGCTCCTGAAGGAGTATTTTTCTCAGCATGATACGACAGAGAAGAAACCGTCCCTTCAAAAAACGTCTTCTTTTTCTGCATAAGTAATTTCCAGAGAAACGAGCGGCGGAGAAAAATGATCCTTCGCTTGGACTAATACCGCGTATATCTTATTATCATTTTCTACTTTTCTAGTACATTCTGAACGTCGGAAAGAAAATTCGCTAGAAAGACGAAAATTTCTAAAAATAGATTCACTCCAAATAAATGCCTTTTATTATACTACCATAAGTAACTTAAAGAGTAAGTTGCAAAACGATTTTCGGAATAGAAACTAAACTACTTTTTCCTTGTTCATTTGATCATGGGCTTTCCGAAAATGTAACTCACTGGATTAAATACCGTCGTTAAGTTTATTTAATATTAAAATTAAATTTACGTGCAACGCCCCACTGCGGTTTTTACTTTGAACGATAATTTTATTTGTGATGTCATGGACTACGTTTTCTCTGAATTTTTCCCACTGCATCTGGTAGATTATATAGTTCCCACTATCATACCAACTTCATACCTGTAATATCCTTGGTAGATATGGCAATGTCAATTAAGCACCCGAGTATCAAATTTAGTAGTATAATCCTATATGGTTCTAAAATAGATTTTTCGTTTTCGGCCACGGAATCAGTAGCATCTACATTTTGTATCTAAGTCTAAGCTACACAGAAAAAAAATGTGTTCAAATATTGAACACAATACATGAACACCATCATGCATCACTTTTCTGCTCATGTTCAAAAACGAGAACGTGTTCAATTAGAAATATGGTTAGGTTTTGAACGTGTTCAAGTGGAAATATGTTCGGGTTTTGAACGTGTTTATTATGCCATGTGTTCAGGTTTAAAAAGTGTTCTAAATGTAATGTGTTCAGGTTTTGTATATGAGTTACTGGAAATGATCAGCTTGTGAACATATTGAAAATCTCCGGACCCTTATACTGTTGTAAAAACCCTATAATTTGAATATTTATTA
Source organism: Leiobunum rupestre (assembly GCF_980474605.1). Lineage (NCBI taxonomy): Eukaryota > Metazoa > Arthropoda > Arachnida > Opiliones > Sclerosomatidae > Leiobunum > Leiobunum rupestre. Next base: position 46,835,700 of record NC_143390.1, read on the forward strand.
ATATTAAAAGACTAGTTACAAAACGAAGCTCTTGGGTGGTCTTAAATCTAGTTAACTGTTAAAAACTATTTTACTTTCCAGTTAATATAGCTTAAATTATTAGATCAGGGGTTTTCTACACTTTAAAAAAGTAGTCACTAACACTTGTAAGTGAAACTTTAGGCCTATGCCGGAAATAGTAATAATTTTAGCATTTATTCTGCATTTGTAAATTACTAGTACAATAGTTTCTAAAACTATTTTTTAAGTTTAAACAAGTCAGTAAATAAACAAAAACTTACCAAACTTTACTATGCGAATTTTTGCCGCGAATTCTGAAACTTTCTAGATAAGAGGCCAGAAATCGTGGTAAAGCCGAATGTAGATTCAATCGCTATTGAACACGAATTCATAGATAATGTCCTTGAATTAACATGTTCACAGAACAAGTGTTCAGGTTTTGTGTTTACGATATCAATTTTCATCTATTTCGAAGAGAATAACACTAGGAGAATGGCAATGTGTTCACAATAGAACACATTTTAGTCTTCGTAACATTTTCAAGCGTTCAAATTCTAATCGTGTTTACGTATAGAACATTTAAATGTGTTCAAAACCTAAACACACTTTTTTCTGTGTATGTGTTGGGTATAGCAGCCCATGAGAAATAACGTGTAGTCAAAGACGTCAATCACCACGCTAAAATTTAAATTGTTTCGGCGTTCTACTAATTATTTCTAATTAACAACGAAACGGAAAGCAACGAAACCTTATATTTGGGTATTTTAAACGTAAGCGCTTCGTTTAATAACAAAATTAAGGCGGTCACGAATAATTTGCAAGTTAGTCTTTAATAATTTAAAGTTTGACATTTGTAGGCTTTGTTCATTCGTTTTTTTCTTGAATACCACTGCAAAATTAGAACAACTTGAAATTCCATAACCCTAAAATTTATAATATTTTTTTTTTATAGTTTTCTTATTTAGTGTTGATCTTACGAGCCAATTACTACAATAATTATAATAATTGATTTTTAAAATAAAAAGTTCTCTTCCCCAACTTGTTAAAATGTTGCTCATAAGTCACAATACAAAGCTTTATTAGTATAATCTTCGCGCGTAGACTTATCAAAGTAAGAAACTGTGACGTAAGTGCAAAAATAAAATAAGAAGGCCACGTTACTTTATAAAAAGAACTATTATTTTAGTTTATAGTATATTTGTGACAAAATTTAAAAAAATATATAATTTTATTACCACCATAAGTCCATAATTTATAATAATAAGTTTGACACTTCCTATTTTGCACATTTCCTAAAGATACATGTGATGTTAAACCTGTCTAAATATTAAGATGATTTTTTATTTAAAATGGCTAATTTATAATTAATAAAGCTTAAATTAATAAATGAGCAATAGTTAGTGACGGTATCAAACGTCAGTGGCAATAATTGGCAAATATTACCAATAGTGGAAAATATTAAAAATAGTGGCCAACAGTGGCAACAATTGGTAAATATTACCAATGGTAAAAAATATTAAAAATAGTGGCCAGTAGTGGCAACAATTCGCAAATATTACCAATAGTGGAAAATATTAAAAATAGTGGCCAGTAGTGGCAACAATTGGCAAATATTACCAGTAGTGGAAAATATTAAAAATAGTGGCCAATAGTGGCAACAATGGCCAAAAATTACCAATAGTGGAAAATATTAAAAATAGTGGCCAGTAGTGGCAACAATTGGCAAATATTACCAATAGTGGAAAATATTAAAAATAGTGGCCAGTAGTGGCAACAATTCGCAAATATTACCAATAGTGGAAAATATTAAAAATAGTGGCCAGTAGTGGCAACAATTCGCAAATATTACCAATAGTGGAAAATATTAAAAATAGTGGCCTTTTTTGTTGTTATAGAAACTGTAATTTTTGAGAACAACTGCATTGAACCAAATTATACATAAACTAAATAGAATTAAAAATAACGATAACTTCAATAGAGATTAAAATAATAATTTAAATCGAATTGATTTAAATCAGCCAACGTCTTCGAACAGTTAGTCGAAATTCCGAGAATTCGGGCCATTTTGGTCGACGTATTCCAAGAATTCCATGGTATGATATTATACCCTAAACCAATATTAGATAGTTTCGTCAAAAGTCTTTCTTCCCAAATGAATGTCAAGCCATCTATATATATTTCATCTGTAAAAGGGCGCTGGTAGGGAGAGCCCAACTTCGGGGGAGACGAACGCTGTTATAAGCGAAAACGACGTAGCCTCTGACTCACCGTTTTCCAGACTTACGGCACATTCGTTGGAAAGAATTTTGACATTCGAAAAGAGATCATATGACTGCTCAGAATGCGACTCGAGTTTCGGGAAACTCCGAAACCGCGAGCATCTTCGCGTATAAGGAGCCAAACCTCCGTTCCATTCCGCGAGTAACAAACGCGTATAAACCGCGACATTTAAGACGTCAAGAAGTTGAATTCCGTTCACCGTTGCTTTTCTAGGTTTTCGAAAAAAAGTTTTATATCTGGAAATTTAGGGCTTCGTCGGAAAGCGAACCTCACGTGGACAATTGGGAATTATTTACACCGAGGGAGAAATGGATCAGGTCTATCTGGCCTATAGAAAGATTTCGTACAAATGGTTTTATAGAAGTATATATCATGGAGGGCTTAAAACCTCCAGGGAACTATTCGATCGAGCATTTTTCCAAGTTTTAATTTATGGATGGAGCTATTCTTAGCGAGATTGCAACGCAACTTTTCTATATTTGAGACTTGATTTATTTTCAGAAACATTTTATACCGATAGCGACCAACCGGTTAATCTAAAGATACCGTAGAGAATTCGTTATCGTCATGGTTTGAGGGGTTGAACCCCAAAGGGTCTCTCTCTTTAGCCAAAAAAAAGATTTGGAATACTTTCGATTTGGGAATCTAGTGTCACCCAAGGGTCAAAAACTCGAAAAAATTTAGTATAAACGGCTAGAGTTATATTGCATTCGTGAATCATTTCGCGATATATTTGGTTTATGGATGCAATGATTAGGAAATATTTTAGGCTTTTTTTAAATTTAAATATATAAATATTTTTGGATTAAACCACACATCACCTAATAAAATAACCGTTTAAAACTTTAAGTAAAAATAATTGTTTGAAATTATTAGATTGTATCATAAAATTAATGTTCGTTTAAAATGCTTGTCTAAAATGTTCGGTTAAAATTATCTTTTAAAATAATCGGTGAAAATTATCTTTTAAAATAATCGGTGAAAATTATCTTTTAAAATAATCGGTGAAAATGATCTTTAAAAATAATCGGTTAAAATTATCTTTTAAAATAATCGGTGAAAATAATCTTTTAAAATAATCGGTAAAAATTATTTAAAAAAAAATCGGTTAAAATTATCTTTTAAAAAAATCGGTTAAAATTATCTTTTAAAATAATCGGTTAAATTAACTTTTAAAATGCTCGGTAAAATTATCATTTAAATTAATCGGTTATATTAGTCGGTTAAAATTATCTTTTAAAATAATCACTTAAATTGGTCGGTGAAAATTATCTGTGAAAATCATCGGCAAAATGATCGATTAAAATGATAAGTTGAAAAGAAGGAGTGAATTTGAAAAATGAGGAAGAACCGGGAAAGGGAAGCTTCCACTGTCAGCAGGGGCAATTCGGCACTAATATGGATTTTGGCTCCCTCTATATCTCGATGGTCCTCGGCGGGTGGTGGCGGGCGGCGCTGATAAAGTGTGTGAAAAACTTTGATTCTTCGGGGCCAACTCCGCCCGTCGTATGTCGCCTCTGACTGAAAATCGACGAATTATTCAAATGAACCGCAATTAAAGAAAGGAAAAGACAATTAAGCGGCTGGCCCTCCGTTCAATTCATCCGAAGAACGGTTCATTCTCGACGCCGCCGCTGCAGTTCCTCCCTAACGCCCCCTATTGAGAGAAATATATTCCGACGTATCTTAAACGGGACAGATAGCATCGACACCCCGGGAGGATACCCGTTCAATATTAAAGAGATGCGGGGGGAGGGGGTGCGAGCTGTTCCTCGCTCGATACAAATGGCCCCAGTGGCAGCCCGTTCTCGCCCGTCCTTAAGGTCGAACGAACTATCAAGTTAGACGGGCTCCTAATGCGGGTTTTGGGCAGCGCGCGAATCTATTTCAATTTCAATCGCTGTTTCCTAATGACATTTAAAGGCAAAACCCTCTTTCCTTTATAAATTCGACGTTATATTTTCGACTCCGGTGCTAAACGTTGTTATCTGTTGTTGCGTTAAGCTGCGTTCAGACTATGTGAAAATATTACGTTTGCGTCGATCGTGTCGGTTCTTTCGATTTCTTACACCGTTCAGACTTCTCAACAGAGACTTTAAATTTTCGCGCGTGTCGTTTACATTTTTTCATTTCGTTCCGCTCAAAACGTTCATAGCAGGCATATAGCCTTATGCCTCATCAGCGCTGACTCTAGGTAGTGGCGACCTTTAGAACCATCGAAATACTATAACCAATCAGAGGTGGATAAAAATTATTTCAATTTTTCCGCCGTTATTACTGAGCTCTGATTGGATGAACAATCAATTTTTATGTTAATCTCCGTGCAAGGTTGGTTCCTTTCTGAACAGTGAAATGAACGAACCGACGCGACCAACATAACCGAAACGACACGACCGATTCTAACGTAATATTTTCACATAGTCTGAACGCTGCTTTAGACTTTCCCCGAGAAAAAAACGTTACGGTTTTGACTTAGACGGGTTTCGCATTAAGCTGAGACTTGGCTCCTACCGCGCGCGCCGGAAGAGAGGAGGGGGGGGGGGGGGGTTTCCTTTTGTTTTATTCCTGGAAAGGCGCTTTGGAATCTCTTGTTTTGCTTCGACCGAGTGCGAAGAACGGGATGCAACCCCAGATTGAAATGTAAATTCCTCTCCCTTCATTCTGCACCGATGATCGCTTCCAAAGATTCGTCACCATTAATTCGGTATTAAATTATATTGAAATTTTTAAATGTAATTAAGTTTATAATAATGTTTGATATATTTAATAAGATTTATTGGTTTTTAAAAAAAATTCAATCAAATTGTTCCGTAGTAGAACCAAATAAGATGTAGAAGTGTTCCAACAGCAGTGAATGAATGAATTAATATTTATTTGATCTATTTCTTCTGTACAAATCTCTTTCAAATCAGGGAGAAATCCAAATTCGTGAGCAGGATTAAAATGAAAACATAAGTCTTTAATATTGTTACATAAGTGTGACACTTCCATAAAAACTTGTTGAGGTTAACCTTAATAGTTAGTGTAGGGAGCTGTTGGCTCGCGTGGCTTGCCACCACCCTCCTACGCATTGTAACCCGGCCACCTGAATTAATGGCCTTAAAAGTCGTTTGATGACTTAGGCCTAAGGTGGTGCCTTGGGTATTAGCCTAGCTGATTATTATTATTAATACTTCACTTGCAATCGTTTTGCTGAGAGCTATTCACAAGACAGACTGCATTACGGGCTTCGTCGCCGTTTTGCGTCCGCTTGCTAACGCGTCACACGTAACCTTTGACGTCACTCCGTTACTAGCTCTCAGTAAAATATTCCCCAAAGTGACAAATTTATGGACTTATGATAAAAATAACAAGACGTACGACGGTCAGAATACACACAATCCTTCTAATTTGTTAAGTTTGTTTGAGCTATTCACAGCAACCTGCAACGCCGGTATCACAACCAAAATATATCCACGGTCACAGATATATACATATTTACACTTATTTGTTACTTCTAGTCATACTTTGAAAGCATCGAAGATTCCTTCGATCAGTGTCACTCTTATTTTTTTACTTCTGATCACACCTATTTGTTACTACTAGTCAGCCGTTGAGTGTCACACTTATTTCTTCTGGTTAATAATAATAATAATAATAATAATAATCAGCTAGGCTAATACCCAAGGCACCACCTTAGGCAAAGATTAGTTCGATCCGTTTCATACTTATTTGTTACTTCTGATCACACTTATTACTTCTGGTCATACGCCGAAGACTAGGTCGATCAGTGTCATACTTAAATGTTACTTCTGGTCATACATTGAAAGCGTGGCCCACTCTTAACGGCCTTGAAAAACGCCAGAAGGAAACTGGCGCGTAGACCTCTATAAACACGCGGATTTACAATGTTGGAAATTGCGGGGCTCCGTATACGCTGAACAAAAAACCTTACTTAAAATTAAAATTAAGGAACGTATTTGCAACTCTTGGTTATATGTAAACCACAGCTATTCAAAAATATAACTTTCATGAAAATCGGACTTAAATTAAGGAACGTTATGCCGACTTTCAGGCTGAAATATAAGTGTCACACTTATTTGTTACTTTTGGTCATATAAGAACGGCCTCCGATAAGTGGCATACTTATTTGTTACTTCATGTAACACGTTGTAAGCATCGCCTATTACTCCGATAAGTGTCACACTTATTTGTTACTTTGGGTCATATTAGAACGGCCTTGGAAAATGCCAGAGAGAAATTCTCGTAAAGTCTCTATAACCACGCGTATTTCCAATGTTAGAAGTTGAGGGGGGTACTTATACGCTGTCCAAAAACCTTACTAAGAATTAAAATTAAAAACGAAATTGCAATTCTAGGATATATGGAAACCACAGCTATTCAAAAATATAACTTTCATGAAAATCAGACTTAAATTAAGGAACGTTATGTCGACTTTCAGGCGGAAATATAAAACCACGAACATTGGGGTCCCGTAAATAACCCCGAAAACTATACTTAAATTTCATATTTACTGATATAACCGAAGTTGTAGTTCAGATGAATCCTAACCTATCCAATAATATTTTTTTTAACGTTACCGGACTTAATTTTTAACAAAATATCAACCACACAAACCCAAACTATCGAAAACGGCAAATTGGGCAAATGCCCAACTTCTTGGGCTTCGATTTCAAAACTTTCAGAAAGGCTATCAATGGCGATGCATGTACATTCGAACGAGATATCATTGACTCGTCTAGCCTTAACCGTTGAAGAGGTATGCGCGACACGGCGGCATCGGCATCGGCTACACTGTACGTGAGCGATATCTTCTACCGATGAAGATAAAATTACGGATTATCTCCAAAGATATCGGTAAATGTCGCGGCAGTTGGGAGAGCTTCTGAAGTTCTGATCGAGCGATAGCTAGTGGATGACTGGGACGGTCGTTATTGTGAAAAGGTTCAATTCCCACCCTTTCCATCTTGCCATATAAGGTGAGGTTTCGATGTTTATCAATTTCTTGTTGACATTTCATAGTAGAATTTTAACGTACTGCCCTCTCAACGATCTTGGTCCATGCACTCGGAAGTAGTCTTAGGATTTCCACGCGCGTGGCCACAGCCGTACGAATGATCTAAGAATTCGACGCGTGTTAACCAACGGGTGTGGTGTTCCATTTGTAAAAGTGTAAATAACGCTTACTTTTGGAAAACATTGATGAATTATTGAATCGGAAACACTGGCTTCATTTCAGAAGTTAGTTATTTTCGAATTTCTAACCTAAACGCGTGTACGTTCTCGATATCAAACTAACCAACTATTTGGCCAACGGAAAGAGCGGGAAGTTCACCATTTTCACGCTAGGGGTCATTAAAATATAGTATTTCTAAGTTAACGTTATCGACCCCGTCATATTACTTTCGATTCACGTATTTTTAAAGAGTGACCTTCTTTTATCCGCGCGAATAATTGGCAGTCGCACTCGCTAGTTGCGAATAAAACGGCGTTGGGCGATTTAGCGCCTGATAGGTCGTGCCTAGTCTTAATGACGGCTCCCTCCAAGCGGGGATTTCAAGGTTTCTGCCTCTCCAAATTTGCCGCCGTAAGACTTAATGATTGACTGCTAATGTTTCCCGAAAGGTCGTTCTTCAAACCCCCCCTTTGGAAGAAGAGCCGATGTAATTTCGCGCGTGTAGGCGTGCCATCCCTTTTACGTGGCGCTCACGTATGTCGAGCGTAATGCGTTCTGTAATGGCGCTGCCAGACGCGCGTTTTTGGCGACGGCGAACACCTGTTTCCTCTATTTACCACTAGGAGGCGTTGCTCTCCATTCGTTCTCTTTAAAATTCTTACCGCATTTTAGGAATTTTATGCAAAGTAGGCTGCACCCCATCCACCCACGTTTCCTCTCACACAGTGTCTTTCAGCGGCTTTTGGTAGGATGGAAACCAACGCGCCATCTATGTTTCTTCAAAGTAGCAATATGTTGGTTTCCTTTAGCGCGCAACTGCGTTTGACATAATTTAGCATAAAGGAATAAAACTATAAATATTCCGAATCGAAAATATGACGCGATGCGTTCGGAGATTTGTATGGCTGAATTTATGCCGATCTATTTGTATAGCCGCGATCAATTTAAAGCTGAATGCCTGGACGTTGAAAATAAAATTTAGAAGATTGGTATACGGAATTGACAGAAATGCTGCCTATGGACTTTTAGCCGTTCTTAAATTTTGTAACCATACCAAGAATGCATTTGCGTAATCAGATAATACGTAGACGAGACTAAAACCACCTACACGGAGATAAAGTCTGCCATCGTTAACTGAAGTGTCTTCAACATTTTTCGGAGAATGGGGGAAAAATTACAAGATAAAAGGGTGGAGGGGCGTGGTTTGTAACGAGGGTATCATGAGGCAAGGGCTGTTCACAAATTACGTAACGCAGAACAACCACTTTTTGGACTCTCCCCCTCCCCCTCGTAACAAAGAGTAACAAATGGAAAGACCCCTCTTCTTAAATTACGTAACAAATATTGAACCCCCCCCCTTAAATTATTATAGTACGTAACAACTAATATGCTGGTAATAAAGTACAATAAGATCAGATACTAAATTTTATTGTTTGTAATTATCATTTGAAATTACAACTGTATTTTTACGCAACACTTTATACCCATGGGTATGAAATTCTTTTAAACGTGAGTATACCAATGAAAATACAAATGTTTTTAATAATTGTGACTGTTTCTGAAAATGGAGAAAATTTTATTTTACGATATTAAAAATAAGATGTGTTACGTAACATTTCAGTGAACACTCCCCCCCCCCCCACGTAACATTTCGTAACGCTTGCCAAAACCCCCCCTCCCCCTACCACATTACGTAATTTGTGAACAGCCCCCAAACAGGGTTATGTGAGCATACTCTCAGCTAACATGAAAACACTCTTGCATAAGTACGTGGTAGAATATTTAGCTTACTTGCCTCAAGGAAAACTATTCCAGCTTGTAGCAAATTTTAAACCACTCTTTCTACGTTTATTCCCATTCGACCGAAATCCCATTCGACCGAAAGAATTTTAAAATGTAGCCCAATTGGCGGTCTGATTTGGTATTTTATTTATAAGGTGTGTACTATCGAAGATCCATGTTTAGGTTAGGTTAGGTTAGAGTTGGTTAAGTTTATTATTTCAGTTTTGGTTCAGTTACTTCACTAGGTGAAGATAAAAATATAATTCATGCTCATTCCATGCTCCATTGCAAACGGCTTCAGTAACTAAATTGAAAACATAGCAAAAGCCAATTTATATAGCAGCGTTTGGTCGAATGGGACACACAAAAGCGTTCGGTCGAATGGGACACATAAAAACCGCAAGTTTCGGCGGAATTCGGTCGAATGGGACACCTCAAAAACCGCCTTCGGTCGAATGGGACTAAAGCCTCTTTCTACGGTGTATTTTCATTGGTTAAAGGGGTTTTCCACCGAGATCTTACGCTTTCCCTTTCGTACGTGTGAGGTTAACGGTAATGGTAAATGGAATGAAGGGCTCTCAATGTAACCTCGTCAACAGAAAATAAAACCACGCTTGTGGTGATACTAAGCTGTAAATTAAGAAATTAACCCTATACTAAACGCTTGTGGTGATACCATAAGTGTATAATATTGTTACATAAAATTGACACTTCCTATTCCTCACTTGCAAAAGTTTTACTGAGAGCTATTCACAAGACAGACTGCATTCAGTGGCGGCGTAAGGGGGGGGGGGCGGTCTGCCCCGGGTATCAGGGTAGCCAGGGGTGACATCGGAGAAGCTCGACGGGGGGAGGTGCAAATCCGAATGACTGTTTTTGGGCTCGAGGGGCGTGCAAAACGAAGGACCCGTGAAAACTTCTGCATGGTCCTGGGGGTGTCACAAAACATTGCCTTCTTAAGCCGCCACTGACTGCATTACGGGCTTCGTCGCAGTTTTGAGTCCGCTTTACTTACACGTCACATGTAGCCTTTGACAGCGCCTCGCTAGGGGGAAATTTTCTTCTTGTGATGACGTCTCTCCGTTACTAGCTCTCTGTAAAATATTCCCCAAAGTGATAATTTCTTATTGTTTTACACTTTGAAAAATAATATTGTAAAGCAAATGTTTAAAAAATAGTAAAAACCCATTTAAATAAAAACCGCGATTTGCATACAATTGCATACAACGCTAAACTTACTATTTTAATGTTAATTTCAAAATAATTTATTATTATTATTAAGAAATACAGATACCTTAGGCACCCTCCTACGCATTGTAACCCGGCCACCTGTTTAAAGGCATAATAAGTCGCTAGATGACTTGGGTGGTGCCTTGGGTATTAGCCTAGCGGATTATAGCATTTATTGTGTGCAAAAAATATATTGGATCTGATTGTGAAAAGTTTCACATATTGGAAATCGAAATACTTTAAAAAAAATACCGTATAATTTGGCAAAAAATTATGCATTATTGAATCGAAACATGTAATTGTTTCTCATTTCTGGTGGTAGCTAGTTCCTAAAATGTTTCCATAAAATACCGCAGGTTAAGGTTTCTAGTTACTGCTTTATCGACGTCGTGCACTATCTGTTGCTTGTAAATCGCGCGTGCGAAGAAAGTAAAATGAAACTTGGTATGGTGACGAAGTGAAAAACAGTCATGTGTATATTTTAAAGGGAAACGATCAAGCTTTAACCAGTTAGATAGCCCTATAGCCCGTTAAAAACTAAAATTTATGGCGAAAACCGCATCAAAATATATTGAGTGGTTAATTTTTAATAAAATAAAGAAATTTCGGGAAATCGAAAAGCGCGCGTCCGATGCGACACCTGGTGAGAAGTCGGTGAGACAGAAAAACAACGTAAAAGCGCGCGCTGCTGAAGACGCAAAAAAATTTGTTTTGCACACGAGGCGCGTTCCAGTTATAAGAGACCTAAGCCTAAATTGCGCGATTTTAAAAGTTAGGATAGTTCGCAAATCGCTCATACGGGGTTAGGGGCGCTGGCGGCAGCCCCTAAGATGGCGGCGAAAATTCAAACCCAAACACCTGGCGTTATTTTTCGCCAAAAACTATTTTTTCAAGGCAAAAAAAGTATGTGTTAGTATATTGAACGTCTTGTTAATCTTTTGATACGGAAATAAAGCCATATTTGGAAAAGCTTGGCCGTTCCCCTTTAACATGCGTTTTGCTTGAAGTTACGAGTTCCTAATTATGAAAATTTCAATTTTGGAAATGCGTTCGCACCAGACTGGCCATAATCGTGTTGTATGATCATACTTTAACAAGTATAATACTTACAATATAATAAATCAATGTAGAACATTTTCAGTATGCCTTTATTAATCAAAATAATTCTGTACAAATTAAGAGATATAGTAACCAGCACAAAAATGTTGGAAAATTATTGCTCCTCTTTAAAAGGACTAGAAACTAAATCGCGCTATTTTAACCATAGACATAATAAAGAAATAGACCCAAGATTCTACGGGGGGTAAATACGGGAGCGATAACTAGCAGACAGCCGGTATTTGTTCCGTATTCCTGTGGTACCACGTTTAAGCGACGCCTGTCGATTAGGCGAGAAAATACAAAATCATCACGTGACACGTCACACATGTTCGTGTTTGTAATCTTTTAGGTACTCTGACGTGATTCGCGAATATTTTGGCTGTGAGAATTTAAAATAAGGTAAATTTTTATTATAATTTTTAAATAAGTCAATTAATTCTTTCAAAACCCAAATAAAAAGCAGCAGATGATCTTATAATTAAAAACAAAAAATTCTATTTGCGAAATGATATTTTGTCAAAGGCTTAAGTAACTCCGGTTTGTTGTGGAACCTGTGGTTATGGCTTGTTATGGGAATATTCTGAGATTCTAAATTATAAACAAAAGTAAATGGAATTTTGATGAAAAGGATGATTCTACCTTGGATTAATAATGATTCTACTAAAGGTATGTAGCTATTGTCCTTGAAAAAAAATTAGCTTTGACAATTTAAGTCTGATGGCTTGACCCTTCATTTCTAGATTTTTGTCCTTCGCTAATTTGTGGAGTCTGAGCTTGCAATATAAATTAATAACTTTCTTAATGATGATGTTCGATTCCAACTTCAGGATCAAACATGTTCGTGGTGATCTGGTAAGATGTCCATGCCAACAATATTTCGTAATACAGGAAGTTCTAGCAAGACTACATTTCTTTTATAGAGAGAAAAACCAAGGAGATCTTACTCAAATTGTAATAACATAATTAAACCTACACGAAATGATCCTTGGTCAAAATTTAAAGGTGAGAAGTTAGCATCACTGGTTTTTTCTATTTCACTTTCAACTGGATGTAATTTCTTTAAATTAAATAAAAAAATTATTTTGACTATTTTACTTGTTTTAATTCTATGGAAACCAAACCAGAGTTGGAATGGCTTTTGGTGTGACCCACCTTTTGCCATTTACAATTTGTATATCCCGTTCTAAAAAGTGATCATTACAAATTAAATCATGATTTGAATGTGTCGCGATTTACAGCAATTGTCCCTTGAGAAAGTATTGTAGGTTTAGATAAGGGAAACCTATAGTTATAAAAAGATTTTAAATAAGAATGAATATTCATTGAAATAATATGATAGTTTAATCCTACTTATAAAGCGCCACTAAACTTAAGTGGCGCTTTGGACTAGGCGCCCACTGGCTCTCTGTTTCGTATCCGTCCTGCCTTCCACAAGGCATTGTCTCCGTTACGAAGCAAAGGCTTGTGGAAGCCAGGACAGAGACGTTACGGGGAGTAGTGAGCGCTTGGCCTAGGCCATGTAGTACCTAACGCTTAGGAATATTTATCCGGTTTAAAATCAGACGCAAAAACTTTAGGGGTGAATTTGATAAACGGGTAGTACTTTTATGTTAGCTAACATGTTTCATAATTCGTTTTGGTGATTTTTTTTTATTAAAAAGTTATAGAAAAAGTGTTTTTACGCATTGCAATAACAAGTAAAACAATACCGGAAAAGGTTTCATTCCATAAGTAGGATTAAATTATCATATTATTTCGATGAATATTTATTCTTATTTAAAATCTTTTTATAACAAAACCTACAACACTTTCTCAATGGACAATTGCTGTAAATCGCGACACATTCAAATCATGATTTAATTTGTAATGATCACTTTTTAGAACGGGATATACAAATTGTAAATGGCAAAAGGTGGGTCACACCAAAAGCCATTCCAACTCTGGTTTGGTTTCCATAGAATTAAAACAAGTAACAAAAGTCAAAATAATTTTTTTATTTAATTTAAAGAAATTACATCCAGTTGAAAGTGAAATAGAAAAAACCAGTGATGCTAACTTCTCACCTTTAAATTTTGACCAAGGATCATTTCGTGTAGGTTTAATTATGTTATTATAATTTGAGTAAGATCTCCTTGGTTTTTAGCCAATTTTGTTTAGTTGTTATGAAGAGATATTCCTCTCTCTATAAAAGAAATGTAGTCTTGCTAGAACTTGCTGTATTAAGAAATATTGTTGGCATGGACATCTTACCAGATCACCACGAACATGTTTGATCCTGAAGTTGGAATCGAACATCATCATTAAGAAAGTTATTAATTTATATTGCAAGCTCAGACTCCACAAATTAGCGAAGGACAAAAATCTAGAAATGAAGGGTCAAGCCATCAGACGACTTAAATTGTCAAAGCTAATTTTATTTCAAGGACAATAGCTACATACCTTTAGTAGAATCATTATTAATCCAAGGTAGAATCATCCTTTTTATCAAAATTCCATTTACTTTTGTTTATAATTTAGAATCTCAGAATATTCCCATAACAAGCCATAACCACAACAAACCCGATAGTTACTGAAGCCTTTGACCAAATATCATTTCGCAATTAGAATTTTTTGTTGTTAATTATAAGATCATCTGCTGCTTTTTATTTGGGTTTTGAAAGAATTAATTGATTTATTTAAAAATTATAATAAAAATTTACCTTATTTTAAATTCTCACAGCCAAAAAATTCGCGAATCACGTCAGGGTACCTAAAAGATTACTAACACGAACATGTGTGACGTGTCACGTGATGATTTTGTATTTTCTCGCCTAATCGACAGGCGTCGCTTAAACGTGGTACCACAGGAATACGGAACAAATACCGGTTGTCTGCTAGTTATCGCTCCCGTATATTTTTGGCAAATCAAACTCCGCGTAAGGTGTCTATTTATTTATTATGTCTATGATTTTAACCTTTCCGAGGGGACTATGTCACCTAGGAGGGGTTTTACAATCACCGTGTCTGTAGGTCTGTGGGTCTGTCTCTGGATCTGTCTGTGGGTCTGTCTCTGGGTCTGTCTGTGGGTCTGTCGGTGGGTCTGTCGGTGGGTCTGTCGGTGGGTCTGTCGGTGGGTCTGTCTGTATGTAATCGCTGCGTACGCAGTTTCTTAGAATTAGGGAAAAGGTTTTTCCAAAAGCGCCTTCTTTTTGTCATTGGGTGTATTATAATTTTCTTTTGCGAATTGTAATTGTACGTGAAGTATCTTCGACGTCTGGGACGGACCGAGCGCTGAAGGTTACGGTAAACGTCTCAACTTATAGTTTTGGTTTTCACTTTGACTTTTGTTTTTCCATATAAATTTGATTGCTTAAGTCCTATAATACAATGGGTTGGTTTTTCTCTATAAAATAGTTTCTTGCACGTATATTTTACGTTTCTGGTTCTTTTGTAGCTGATTCGTAATTAATTACCTTGTTTTCCATTGAAACCGGCCATCTTTGGCTCTTTGTAGCTTCTCCGAATGCACATTCCCTGTTTTTCATTGAAATAAAAAAATTATGTTTCTTTTGTAGTTATTCCGTATTTAATTACTCTGTTTTCTGTTGTACCAAGCCATTTCTCGCTCTTTTGTAGCGGCTCCGTATTTAAATACCCTGTTTTATAATGAAACAAGCCTTAAGCTACGTTCACACTTACCCCTAAATTCGCTTCGTTTAGATAACTGGTTTTTAAAACCAACGTGAGAAATCGCTTCGTGTTGGTTCGGGAAGCAACTCGTCCAAGTTGGTTCGCTTAGAATCGCTTTCAAAACGACAAGGCGGGGAAGTAAAATTGCTCGTATTTTCAAAAATAATGGGGATAAAATTCTAAATAATGTCAAATAATATTACTTTATGTATAGTAAACATGATTAACTAATTGTTTTGGGATACATTTTAGTATTTTCAAAATTCTAGTCATAATTTGAAATGGCGTTAAGCCTTGGCTATAAGCGAACCGGGGTGAAACGATTTCGCACGTGTGAACCAAGAATTATCGTCGGCGGTCAAAACTGGCATACAAACCGACCTAAACTGGGTTTTAGGCTCCAGTGTGACCGCGGCTTTAGTTTAGTCTACAACTATTAATACAATCGTCGCTTACCCTACGTCACCCAAAACTAGTATTGGGGCAGATGTAAACTACTTCCTAATTTATTCATTAAATTAAAATCAACAGTAACGGAAGAGACAAAAAATATTTGTCGCTTTTAAGAAGTGCGTGTGTACGTAAATTGGGCGGTTGATATCATTTGCAACGGTGACATGGCATAAATCAAGTCGCCATGCTTTAGCGGCCGAATATTCGCGACCTTTCATAATGTACGTTAAAAAAGAAAGGCGTTATTTCAGCCATTACGGGCTCATTTCGCTGACTAAAATAACGAGCGTTTCCGAGTATAGAATCTGATGCCGCCACGTCCATTACGAAGGCCCAAATTCATCGGTGCTTCTCATTAGCAATGAGGTTCGCTGGCGCTAATTTTCACAAATTGCACGTTGACTCTTTTCACGGCGGGTTTTTTCGCTAAGCTTTCTCCTCGATTGGCCGGAGCCGTTTCACTCTCTTAGCTCTTCTAGTGATCCAAGCAGTAAACCGTTATAATGAAGCGGGCTTGTGGACCGCTATTGGAAGTCTGTGGCTTCAATTCCCGCTTCGACGCAGTTTCGTGACAAGTCGTCGTTTGTCATTAAATGGACCGAATCCCGTTTTCCATATAAAAAGGAGCCCGGTCAATTCCTCTTCTCAGGTCGCTCACCCACCCTGTCCCCTCTTCATTCTTAGAGTGTCTACTTGACTGACCAATGCGTTCTTGACGAGCATTTCAACCGATCACTTCAACGGAACGTTTTAACAGATCATTTTTAAAAACCATTTTAACAGATCATTTTTAAAACCTTTTTAACAGATCATTTTTAAAACCTTTTTAACAGATCATTTTTAAAACCTTTTTAACAGATCATTTTTAAAACCATTTTAACAGATCATTTTTAAAGCCTTTTTAACAGATCATTTTTAAACCTTTTTAACTGATCATTTTAACCGGACCTTTTTAACTGATCATTTTAACCGGACCTTTTTAACTGATCATTTTTAAAACATTTTTCACAGATCATTTTTAAAACCTTTTTAACTGATCATTTTAACCGGACCTTTTTAACTGATCATTTTAACCGGACCTTTTTAACAGATCATTTTAACCGGACCTTTTTAACTGATCATTTTAACCGGACCTTTTTAACAGATCATTTTAACCTGACCTTTAAAGAGATCATTTTAACCGGACCTTTTTAACAGATCATTTTTAAAACCTTTTTAACAGATCATTTTTAAAACCTTTTTAACATATCATTTTAACCGGACCTTTTAAACTGATCATTTTAACCGGACCGTTTTAACTGATCATTTTAACCAGACCTTTTAAGATATAATTTTAACCGATCATTTCAACCGATCATATTGACCAACGTTTTAACAAAAAAATAATTAAATATTTTAACCGAATTTCTTAATTGATCATTTCAACCGAACATTTCAAAACGATCATTTTAACAGAGGATTTTTAACCGATCATTTCAACCAATTATTTTAACCCGAAAACTGTAATAGATAATTTTAAACGAACATTTTAATTAATCATTTCAAACGATCATTTCAACCGATTATTTGAATCCGTCCGCCAGCGAAACTGCTCTATTGTTTCTGTAGATATATTTCAATCTTGCTAATTTATTGTGGATAATCTAAATCACAAAAGGTCAATAATAGTGAAGTTAGGGAGCTGTTGGCTCGCGTGGCATAAAGGGCTTGCCACCACCCTCCTATGCAACTTAATCCGGCCACCTGAATAAATGGCAATAAAAGTCGCGAGATAAATTGTGTCTCGGGTGGTTCCTTGGGTATTAACCTAGCTGATTATTATTATTTTTATGGTCGTTGTTATTGGGTAAAGAGGTATTTTAATTTATTATTTATATCACACACTGTAGCTGAATGTAGTTCAGGCACTGATTAATTACCTGCTCGCGTGTTTTCTGGGTGCACTACGTTATAGCGACAACTTTCCACCAAAAGCAAAAAAAATAACAAGTGACTTCAACTCAATGTTACTCTAGGGCTATCAACATTATTAGGCCTAAGCTACCGCGTAATTTTTTCCAAATACTAATTTTGAACACCGATAGATGACACTATTACGTAGCGCATCCAGAAAATATTTTCCAAGTACTAATTTTAAACACCGATAGATGGCACTACTACGTAGCGCATTCAGAAATATTTTCCAAATACTAATTTTGAACAACGATAGATGTCACTATTACGTAGCGCCTCCAGAAAATATGGGTCTTCTGCTAGCTGTCTCTTCCATGTTCTTCCCACGGGCACGTGTGCAGCGTAAGGTATCTATGCTATTTCATATATCTATGGTTAGTTCTTTGTCGTTCTACAAGTTTATATCCAATGGAACAAGTAAAAATATATTGATATTTTATACCAGGAGTCTGAGCCTCTAACAATGTGATATGATATTCCAAATTGATATCGATATTTTAGAGTTATATTTTCGATAATATTTTTGGAATTTTGAGCTGTTTTAAGACTGACATAATTTTTTTTAGATTATGCAAGAAATGTTTCATCTACCACTTCAGTGTAAGAAATTAATTATAAACGTTTGGAGAGTATTTATTAACTTAGGAAATGTAATGATACACTTTTTGTGGGTAGTAATTATAATCTTAGGAAATGTAATTATAAACTTTTGGGTTGTAATTTTTATCTTAGGAAACGTAAATATAAATTTTTGGGGAGTAATTATAAATTTAGGAAATGTAACTATAAATTTACGAAACGCAATGAAAAACTTAGGGGACATAAATATTAAATTAGATAACCTAATTATAAACTTATGAAACATAATTGCAAACTTATGAAACATAATTGCAAACTTATGAAACATAATTGCAAACTTATGAAACATAATTTCAAACTTATGAAACATAATTTCAAACTTATGGAACATAATTTCAAACTTATGGAACATAATTACAAACTTAAGGAACATAGTTATAAACTTACGACACTGAATTAAGAACTTATAGAACTTAATTTTAAACTGATGGAACATAATTAAGATTTAATTTAAGAACTTATATAACTTAATTTTAAACTGATGGAACATAATTAAGATTTAATTTAAGAACTTATATAACTTAATTTTAAACTGATGGAACATAATTAAGATTTAATTTAAGAACTTATATAACTAAATTTTAAACTTATAGAACTTAATTTTAAACTTATGGAACATAATTATAAACTTACTATGTACACGGAATTAAGAACTTATAGAACATAATTTTAAACTTATGGTACTTAGTTTTAAACTTATGAAACGTAATTTTTAAACTTATGGAACGTAGTTTTAATCTTATGGAACGTAGTTTTAAACTTATGGTTCGGGAAGGAGGCTAAGCAAAATTTAAAATCAAAGACAGAAATAAGCGGACAAATGAAACATTATTTATAGTATTAGTCGATATGACCAGAACGGGTTATCCAACTGCCAACACATTTTTCGAAAATCTTTTTCCACGTTGATGTATGTATGGGACGTTCCACTCTGAAAATATGGCCGACGATCACGTGATGATTTCCCGCGAAAAACGCCGCAAATTAGCGAGACTTGCAGTGCGGCGTACATATCGACTAAGACTTGCAATTATACGAAAGGGACTAGATTTGACGCTTGGTGATATCGCGTCGAAAAAGGCGAGGCAAATAGCCCAATTCCGGGGTGACAACTCTCAGCCTACTTTATTCCCGAAACTTTATTATAACAAGAGAGATAGTTGCGCACTCATAAACCATGGACTTTTTTATATTTACGAGGCCTATTTCCATTCAAATCGGCCAAAGGAGAATAAGAATATATATACAACAATATTTAGTAAATCAAACGCCAGAGCCTTATCTGTTCTCAGCCATCTTGACACATCGTTTCTGGGCCACAACGTCCAATTTATTTTTTACGACGGGTGGAGACACCAGCGATACGGGTTTTTTTTTTGTTCTCGGGATTGAGGGCGGTCCAGTTCGGAGCGGGTGGTCCTGGGGTGCGGCCCCGTTTCGAATTCTAATGGCTCATCTTTATGCAAATTGGACGCCGACGCGAAAGTCGGTCGCCGGATGTGACGTCATAAAGTAGCGTGACAGACGGTACTCGATTTCCCCCCGTCACGCGACGCCGTTCGCAGCGCCCTCTTTGTGTGTCGCCGCCGACGATATACGCGCCCGTAATTCATTTGGAGAAATATCCGAATAGCAGACTGCCATTCGGAAACGTTTGATAAATAATATTGTTACAAAATGGAATGTTCGAGCTTACAAATGAATCCCAATGAGGACGTTACTTATTGATAAGGTTTGTTCGTTGGTTTGGTATAATTTATAACGCCATTTTGGAACATAATTATACACTTTATAAACGTAATTATATACTTATTAAACAAAATTATACAATTTAGAAACGTAATTATACACTTATTGAATAAACTTATACAATTTAGAAATGTAATTATAAACATATGGAACATAATTATTAACTTATGGAACGTAATTATAAACTTATGGAACGCAATTATAAACATATGGAACGTTATATCTATAGGAAATGAAACTATTAACTTATGGAGCGTAATTATAAACATATGGAACGTAATTATAAATATATGGAACGAAATTATAAATATATATATAACGTCATAATAAATATATATAACGTTATAATAAATATATGGAATGTAATTAGAAATATATGGAACGTAATTATAAATATATGTAAGGTTATTATAAGTTTATGGAACGTTGTTATAAACACATGAAACGTTATTATATCTATAGGAAATGAAACTATTAACTTATGGAACATAATAATAATCATATGGAATGTTATTATAAATAAATGGTACGTAATTATAAATAAATGGTTCGTAATTATAAATATATGGAACATTATTAAAGATATATGGAACGTAATTATAAATATATGGAAATAAATAAATTTTAAATTTTAAAACCGTTTTAAGTCTCTTTTCATTTAATATATGGAACGTTATTATAAATATATGGAACGTAATTATAATTATAGGGAACGTAATTATAATTATAGGGAATGTAACTATTAACTTATGGAACGTAATTATAATTATAGGGAACCTAACTTTTAACTTATGGAACGTAATTATTAACCTATGGAACATTATTAGTAACTTTTAGAACGTAATTATAAACATAATCACAGTAATTTGAGTACAAATAAAATTGAAATTTAACTACTATTCTTTAAACTAATTAACTATCTGATTTTTATTCGGTATATTAAATAAGAAAGTAAATAAGGCTTTTTTAAAAAAAGTCGATTTAGTCGAAAATAATAAAAACCGTTCTTTAAATGTTGTTATTATTTACGAATAAGAAAAACTATTATTATTGAAAAAGCTGTAGTAGATAGCTGACCGATTATCGAGTTTGAACATTGAAAACTGGATTAGTTAACATATTCAGAAAAGGTTTAAAAGGATTGTAACCCGGCCACCTGTTTAAGGCATTAAAAGTCGCAAGATGACTTGTTCCTAAGGTGGTGCCTTGGGTATTAGCCTAGCTGATTATTATTATTATTATAATTATTAAGATACGATTAAGTTAAGTTAAAGAAATTAACCCTGTACATAACAATTGAAGTTGAAGATTGATTAAACGTTTTCCAATGCTTAATTAATTTATATTATTTTAATTATCTCACGACTCAGATATAAATAAATAATTTAAGTAAACCAAGTTTCCACTTGCGCTTCGTACAAAACTAATTAGAATTAATTAAATAATATAATATAATATATGTATGCTTCTAATTGGTAAAATTTGGTCAAATCAAAGTTATTTGAACTAATAATATGGCGAGCAATAACTTTATAATGGGAAACAATTTCGTAACCCTAACGGTTCTCGAGATAGTTTTTGAATGACCTTGAAGACATGGTTCAAGGTCATTCAATTTTACCCTAGTAAATGTCCCCCTGCACGAGGAATGTTTCATAGAAATTTGAAATTTAAAAAAGAACGTTTTTCAGTTATTTTTAATTTTTTAGTGGACACCCTGTATATATATATTTCATTTATCAACATTACGTCTAGTGTGACCGTGGCTTATTTCATTTATCTCTAAAAGGACACCGCTATAGGTGAGAAAAAGCACTACCTAGCCAAAAACCCTCCCCCGCATCTCCGCAATTTGGGCTCTGAACAGTACTACAGTACTCTCCACTCCGACTAAATCCCCATCGCGCGTATCTGCTACATCGCGGAGAGAGTGAGTTGGGGATTATCTACGAGGGTGGAGAAGGCGTCCAAAAGATAACGCGAGTGCGGGAGGGGGGGGGGGTGCCTAGCCGTCGATAGAGTTACCACTTTGGCGATTAGATACGCGTCTAAGCCTTGGGGAGAAGCCTCAACATCATGCCACCCCCTCCAAACGAAAATTTTATTGGGACAATTATTCATCCGAGCAATTTTATACAATTCGGGGGCGGTGAGAGCAGGGGCTCGGGGTTTACCACCGTCGAAAAGAAGGGGATGAAAATAAAACCCCTTTCGGTAGCCCCCCTCCCCCCGGGGTAACTACTGGTTCCGCCTAAATGGTCGTATAAAAACGCCTTTACTTTAAGATTAATTGAAGATACTTCTAGGAAATGCGGGGTGGTCTTTCCTCTTAATTAATGATATGGCCTAGTTTCCTCGAAGCATCAATTTTAATTGCTTAGCATTTTCCCCGCGACTCAAATCCTCCGGATTTATCTTTTAACTACTATGATAGTGGAAAGTCGTGTTGTTGTTTTAAAGTATTTTTCTAATCGTTCCCTCTTCAAAGTTTATAGCTACCACGTGGATGACTACTATCTAGGTATTAGTATTCCCCTCACTTGTGTGAACTTTTTGCAAGAGACGCTTAAAGGGCCACACCACCGTTTTGAAAAATTCGATCCGATTTTAGCACGTGGTAGCAAATACGACAAATCCTATACTCTAAACTAGAGCGTGATACGGGTCAAATTAGAACGCCGGTGTGGCCCTTTAAATAAAACCTGTTCCGCGATTTGCCTAGAAGTAATACAGAGAGTAAGGACCTACTTCTAAAAGCGCTGCTTAATATTTCAATATTAATTGTTAATGTTTAATTTCGCACGCACCAACTGAAAGGTAGAAAATGCACGCGCGCTATCAACTCTTGCCTTACGAATAAAACAAACATAAACACGTGACTATTTTATTCAGTGACTCACGCGCATGGGCGTAGGGGGGGAAAGAAAAAGATAGCTGCATTTATTGAAACGCCTTTGGGAATGCTTAGTTTCTATAAGGCTCCGTAAAGGCACTTATAACTTTGGCGTATTTTTGTGGGTGTAAAGAAAAATACTTTATAAGTTTTAATCCGTATAACATTTATATCAGACTTTTGTAACGCGTCAAATCATTTGCCACAATTGCCAGCTAGGTGGAGCTTCCAAGAAAGTTCAAGTTGAATTTGCCAATTACTCAAACCCTGGACTCGGGTGATAATATACAGTAATGTAGTGTACGTTTTAGATAATTTGAAGCAGAATATGTTAACCCAAGATTTAAGGTAGATTATCAAATTACCGTAGTTTTAACGTTTCTAGTATGGTATTGATTTTAGTTTCATTATCAATTTTCAATATCTGATTCATCATCCCAAGTATCTGATTTGAACTGGTCTAGTATATTTCTTACGATTAGATTTAGTTATCGACTAATACGTTTAGAATATTTTTATCTTGCGTATGAAGGGCAAATCAAAATAAACAGTTATTTAAATTTCGAAATTAAAAAATCGGGGGATGACTACAATTGAGTTAGGTTAAGTTATATTGGTTTGCATTTTGATCCGTATCAACTGATCTGATAATATCTGAACGTAAATAGATCTGATATCTAATTTAACATTACGATTATCAGGTCAAATGGAGCAACTGTTAACTGAGAACTGATTGGAAGCCTTAATTCGATATAATTTATTATCGTTGAAGTTTTTTCACATGTGTATGGGTATTACCATTGAATTAAAAAATTTAACAATTAACATAATTTTATTTTTAATTAACAAGCGTTAACAATTAACATACAATTAAACCATGTTACTATTAATTTACAAGCATTCTATGGATAATTTACTTTAATTTTACTTTAAAAGGGGGTATTTTCAGCCAGTCGTAAATTAGTTCAGTCAGAAACAGGTAGCTAAAAGAACAAGTCCAGTACGGTCTAGGCCTTAAAGCCCGGGCAATATGTGGTTAATGGAAAAGCCGTGTCTATGTCACTGGCTGTTTGACAGGGCCCTGCACCGAAATTAATGTAAATGTACACACATAACTAAGTGCCATAGTATCCAACGGGGTAAAAGCGAACCGTGAAGTAATTTCTGCTTATCCGCGTTGGCAGCGTGCTCGCCTCATTACTCCACATCTTAACGTGGTTTGTTTCCTCAAGTTTCCATATCGTACATTAGCAAATGGCCATCCCGACCTTGAAATCGACGATCTCGACCTTCAAAATAAGTATTTGATAAGGTCAAGGTATTTTTTAATTAGGTTAGTGATTTGAAACAAAGAACTGTTTGTCTTACGGGTCAAAGTGGGGGCTTTCCGGAAATACGAACCACGTGACGTCATTTCCGGTGACCTTGTAAATTGATATGAACTGATATTGGTATCATTCGATTGGTCTCAACATGCTCTTACCAAATATCGCTAAAGTAACCTTCAAATTTGAACCAAGAGGTGTATATGATTAAAAAAACTAATTTCGAGCCCCTCCCAAAGTTACATGTATAAGAATAAATTGCTGAGGTTAACAGTAAAAGCCCGGCATTAAAAGTCACTCGATGTCTCAGGCCTAAGGGTATTAACTTACAAGTTAGTTGATTATTATTAAATCTTTTTAAGTCGTAAATTTAGTTTAATTTATAATCAACTCTATTATAAACATCCCGACAGGGCTCAATTACCCTTATGACTTGTCAAGATGAAATAGCGGGTAGTAAAACCGACTGCGCTATCAGTAAAAGATATTTACCATGCATGACCCGATAAAACTGTATTATGAAGTACCTCTTCTTCCAACAGCGCCAATGTATTGAGATTCAAATACCTGGTATTTCCAGAAACCCTCGTAAGAGTGACAGCTTAGCCTGGCACCATAAATACAAATACAAGATAACAATTCGCTCCAGAACGGTACAATACGGCGGAGGAAAATAGTCAATGACAAGTTAAGGTGAAAGACTACGGTTATACTCGCAGCCACGGTCCAATTGAAGAACGAGGCTAGAAGGCCTTCGATAGGAGTTTGAAAATTGCTCTAGAAGCCCGGCCGATGTGGTTGGTTCCGAGTCCCGAAATGCGAGAGCCCATTTAATAGATCAAGTCCCAACTGTCCCCTTCTTAAAGCTAATGGTTCGAAACACGACAATGGCTCGTTTAGGACCTCTTCCGTTGTCTTCTCCCCTCTTCAAAGAGACAGAAAGAGTATCTCTCTAGCGTTTCCTTTCTCTCCAAAAACACGGCCAACTTCGATACTTTCTTACGTAATAAGAAGCTCGCTTGTATGTGATTCTGATTATAAAGAGATAAAAAATAGGATTTTATACGAGATCAGTTGAAGATTTCGAGCGAGCGTGTTAGGCTTTAACATCGAATCGATCAACTAATACCGCTTTTATTATTCGAGTAAGAACTTTTGTCTTTTGATAAGTAGAACCCTGACTAAATTGAACTTTTTCGGAGAGGCGAAGAGGACATTGTACTCTCGCCGCTGTTACGTTCTATTTTATTTCTTTTCTAAACGTTTTCGCTCTACGAAATATTGGACGGGTGATTCGTTATCCATTCGGGGAACGAAGGTCCAACACGCTCACTTTCTTTTAAAAAAAAGTGGTCTACTCCAACTGCGCCCGTGGAGAGAAACTAATGCATTCTATTATTATTATCGCATAATTTAACTCGCTCCCAGCTCCCCAAAAACCAATTGGTATTCATGGCATTACGTTCCATTATTTTATTCTTGTTATACGCACTGACTAGATGGGGCGCCTCCACCCCCCGTTCCAGGCTGACGAAAATTACGGACGCCACCAGGGGTCGAGTCGATCGCCAATTCAAACAAATGTCGCCTTATGGAAGAATTAAAAAAAAAATACGAAATATATTTTATTCCCGCAATGTTTATACGTCAAGTATAAGACGTATGGCCTAAAATTTCGATTAGAAGTCGCGTAATTATCTTAAGACCTTGCGTAATGGATCACTTTGAGGGTTTGGTAGTTTCAGTAAACAAATTCTTTGGATTGAATTCATTGTTTTAGAAATATTATATTATATACGCGGTAAAATATAGCGTGTATTGTTATACGATATATAAATTCTAAAAATAAATTGAATATTCAATATTAAATTATATAAATCTAATTTTCAAAAAGGAAGTTGTTGAGTTTTGCTATGGGATATATTGTAAAAATTATGGGATTTACGTTTATTTCATATTGCACCCTTTACAAAGGTTTTTTATATAAACATTGTACTAGCTACTTTGAATAAAAATGTTTCATAAATAAGTGAATTATACACATTATTTTTAAATTTTTCAATTCAATTTAAAAACAAATGGATGGAGTTGGCTCTATAAAAAAAACCACATACCCAGTATTGGTACATTCACTGTCACATGATAACATAATGGCCTTTTGTACTACCCACTTTCTTTGTATACCCTGTTCGATATGATCACTCATTCACTCTATATCGAATTATATTTCTTCAGACTGAACGACGAAAGATCTGTGGCAGCAAAGATAATTAATAAAACGGTTATCAGATGTACAAAAATTTCTAACATTGGAATGATTGTATAGCCCCTCGATTCATACGCGAGCAGTAGCGGAGAAAACATTTGAAAATTTCAGACGATTCTTTACATTTTAGCTCGTAGGATTTTGCTTTGGATTTTAAATTTTGAGAGACTCGCCTCGTTTTGATTGAACTTGGTAATTTCGACATTATAAAGGTAATAAATGTTAAAACTATTATTTGCTATCATAAATATACATACTAATTAATAATAATCGTGATTCTGAAGGCGATATATCCGTATAATTTTCTCAATACGCTTTGAAAAACCTTAAGCATTGTCCGACTTTCGCGTTTAAAGCTTTAACCAAGGATGATATATACCTACGTTTCAGGTTTGCCAACCGACGTTTTGGAGAGCAAACTACTTTTTCTCTACAAAGACTAAATATAGCGCCCACTAGATTCGCTAGTCCTAGGCCGCGTCAATTTCGTCTTTGCTTCGTGTCGAAAACAAGACGTTTCAAAAGTTTTACGTTGGCGGTATAGGGAGTTAGAGGCTTCGCTTATGGTATTACTTAAATATAGTGTATCCGTTTTCATTTCTAGACGGTATTAACGTTTTCATTGGCTTAATAATGAAGATAAGCTGCCCCTATTTTTTAACGTTTTGTCAGGAATGTTTTTTTAATACTTTGACCTACTCGAATACCAATACTATTATAGAAAAACTGCAGACATAAAGAAATAAACTCATTTTCAGGAACTTACAGCTCGTTTGACATGCCACTCCGCCTGGTGGCTAGTTTTAATACTAAAATTTAATCTCTAATAACGTCGTCCTCTCCACTTAAACTCGTAAAACTGTAGTATAAAAATTTAATTATAGGGCCCTTTTTAGTACAAGTTTTCTTTCCAAAGAAGTAAACGCCATTAGTAGTTAAATTTTTATGATGAGAATAAGAGAGTGAGAAATATTTTCGTTGTTTCCAACGCCTCGGAGAATCATATCAAAGGAGGGTGAAAATATATTATTTAATTTCCCCGTTCTTTCGCGTGCTTTCTTTTGTGTATTTTTTTCGTCTGCGGGGATGAACTCTTACAAGAACAGACAAAAAGTGGGGTGAAACGATAAAAATATGCTCGCAATCCCCCGATGATTCTTTGCAATTCCTCCCTAAATGTTTAAAGTGGAGTAAAACCTTCGGCTATTACTTGGAGAAATAAGAGGAGCTCCCAGTCTTATCTCATTTTCAGTGAAGCGTTCAAATTGAATATTTCAAAGATTTTTATTACGAAAAATATGCAAAAATATATTTTTTTTAACTCAAAGCTATTGGGGAATTTGTCGCTTTGCTTCGGGCGTTGTTATTGTTTTTGTAAAATTGAGAATAAATGAATTTCATTTAAATCTCTCGCTGAATTATTTTTTTAATTTTTTTATCAAATAATCCACTCTGCACGCTTTCATATCGAAACCTACGACCTACGGGTTAGCGACCCTAGACACATTAAAACATTTTCTATTGTAATAATGACTACACCAAAATAAATATTAAATTCATTAAATAAATAGTACGCTCTTTTAGAAATACAATTATCATTAAACAAATAAAATTTGTGAACATGCACAAAACAGATTCTGAAAGCAATGCACATTCAAGTAGAAATTGAATAATTCGAATTTAAATTTATGGTATGAATAGTAATAGCTTATTAAAAATTCATAAAATTGTATGGTTCTAGTCTTACGCCGATAGATAATAAGATAAATAAAACAACACGAATTAATGCGTAAGTAAAAATAATCTTTTATTCAAAAACACTATAATTATTAAATAAAATATTGTTTTTACTTACGCAATAATTCGTGTTATTTCATTTATCTTACTAGCATAGGCTTAATTAAATACTTAAAATAAAAATTATTAAAAAAAACGTATTTAAATCAAATTTAAGATCCAAAAAAATCAAATCCTGATGCATAGATATAATTTTTTTTTAAAGTTTGAACTATTTCTACCAAATATTTTGAAAGGGTCAGAATACCACGCCTTCATCCCTCTTTCATTGTATACTTTTTGACCCTAGTAGGCATTTTTCGGCTTCGTTATCTCGATGTTCCAACCCTTCTTCCCTTGTTACCCCGAATAAAAATTAAGTTACACTCAAGACCTTTTCCGTTGGAAGGAAAGAATTTCCATCATATAGGAGGCTGGAATAACTTCCCAAAAGAGGGGAAATACCCTAATATTATACAGTCGGTTAATTCTTTCAAATTGGGTAAAGTTAAATTTTCAACGCCTCTCTGAAATAAGACTTCCTCTGGGAGCCATATCGTAGTTAAAGT
Organism: Leiobunum rupestre; assembly: GCF_980474605.1. Taxonomy (NCBI): domain Eukaryota; kingdom Metazoa; phylum Arthropoda; class Arachnida; order Opiliones; family Sclerosomatidae; genus Leiobunum; species Leiobunum rupestre. Next base: position 46,864,561 of record NC_143390.1, read on the forward strand.
CTTATCATCACTTTTAAGAGTAAAAATGCGCCAGGATACGCGCTGTAAAAGGCGGGGCTCATCTCTCAACACGCGTTTTCCAATTTTAAATTCACTCCGTCCTCTCTAGCGCCTACTAAAATTGAGCCAAAGGGGGCCCAGCCCTCGATTTATTACGCTGGAAGTTTGGGGGCCACGAACCCCCGGATTATTTCACTTCTACAGCCGGCATTTTTACTTCCAAACCCCGACCCCTTCCCCAATCCGGAATAGGGAGGGAGGAGGTCGTGTTACCGCCGTTTTAAATTCGCCTTTCTCGCTTTTAATTAACTTTCGCCCAAAGACGGAGCCTACTTTCGCCATCTAGCGGAGACCGGGAGAAACGTAGCCAACACTATTAATTACGCAACACCGCTCCAACAAGCGGAGAGGGAGGGGAGAGATATAGAAGAGAAGGGGAAAAAAACGAAACTGCTCGCAGCGCCATAAAACCATCAAGCGGCCACCATCGTTATTACTCTCGCAGGCCATGTTGTATAATAACTATTTTTCACGAAGGGAATAGAGAGTTAGAAAAGGGCCAAGTTTGGTCGGCTTATTTCCTTTCCAAGACGGTGGCGAAGTTGGCCTTCTCTTCGCCTTGTTGAATTGCGCTTTCAGCGGCGTTGTATATATGAAATTTAGGGGCAGCCTGCCCATATTCCAGCACCGTTGGACGGGACGGTATATTCTCAGGGAGCTTTTTAACAGCTTTCGGGGCCTATCGTATATTTGACGTTAACATCGCGACCACGTGTTGTTCGGGAAAGTTCCCATTCGGCTGCGAAACCCCAAAAACAAGACGTCGCGTGCGTTAGGAGAAAAACCGATTTTGTACCTGGATTTTACAGAATTGGTAAAGATTTATAGTTACGTTCGCTATCTTCTGCGTGTTTAATTTTTACTGGTAGCCATTTTTACAATAACCACACAATTTTCTGGTCATGGTGAGCACCAACAGGTGTAATTCCTTTTTGAAGTTACGTAGATACGCTTCTACTATTAAGGATGGCATCAAAGCCATCAATTACACGTCATTATTATAGTAATGATTTCGGCACTTATGGGAATAGTTATAGACTTACGATATTGCCTCTTTTACGTTCGCCTTAAAAGAAATCTAGGTTCTCCTAGTGCTCGTAATTGTTTATTCATTATCCACAAATTTTCCGATTTATTTAAAAAACCTTGGTGAAAAGAATATCATTTTAACTTATTTAATTATGTCTTTTACGCAACCAAGCATTTATTTGAATAAAAGTGGTATTTATTTAAATAATTGTTTGTTTTATTTAAATAATAGGCTTATTCACTTTCGATTATTTAAACATTTTACAATTTTTATTCAACTATTGGTTATTTAAATAAATATTATTTAAATATCGCCGAGCTTATTTTATTCATGGATAAAAATTAATCGAATGCCGAGCACTAGGTTCTCCATACACACATTCAAATAAGGAATGTATTTATTTGAATGAGAACGCCCTGACTTAAGTTTCAGGCCGGCAAACATGCAATTCCTAAGCATCTCCCTCAAAAGGACATTTTAATTGACTACGAAATCCTGTCCAATTTCGTTTTTTATCTTGGCTACAATAGGTGTCTCTATAAAATAAAACAATAAAAATTAGAAATATAAAATGTTTTTGTCTGCGTCACGAGTCCAAATTATTTAAGTGCTTTACTGGCACGCGTGTTTCAGATTCCGAAGGGTCTCGCGACTGCAGCGCGTGCTCTCTACCTTCAAGAGCTACAGCTAAGTGACATAGACAAAACATTGTCACATGACCTCCCGTATTTTGTAAAAACACCTTTTCGCTACATATTTTAAGAAATAGTATTAAAAGAAGAATATAACTTAAATCTTACGAGAAAATTATCTGTTGATACCGTAAAAAAGCTCAAAGTTTCGACAATGAACATTGACCAAGTCTATTGAATGATGTATAAACCGTATTTTCCCGATGAACCGTTAATTTATTCTCCTAAAATTTTGAATCGATACCGGAGCCATCTAGATAAAAAAATTAATACAATATTTATTATAAAAAATGAACTAAATAAATTAAGTTTTGGAATAGGCAAGAAAGGATTTTTGATTTCAGTACCATTTGTTCGAAAAATGATAATTTTTAGAAACTCTAATAGACTTCAAATATTTAAAATGCCAATTTCATGTTTGAATTTTTATTATAGAATATAAGAAAAGCGTAATTATACTGAACCGAAACCAAAACTAACCTAACTTAACATAAACTAGCCTAACCTACCCTAAATTAACATAAAATAACCTAACCTAACTTCACCTAACCTAACCTACCTTAACCTAACCTAACCTAACCTATCCAAACTTAACCTATCCAAACTTAACCCAAACTAATCTAACTTAACACATCTTAGTTAAACCTAACTAAGAGTAACCTAACATAGTTGAACCTAACCTAACATAAACTAGCCTAACCTAACCTAATTTCACCTAACCTAGCCTACCTTAACCTAACCTAACCTACCTTAACCTAACCTAACCTATCCAAACTTAACCCAACTAACCTAACTTAACATAAACTAGTTTAACCTAACTAAGGGTAACCTAACCTAGAGTAACCTAACCTAACCTAACCTAGCTTAACCTAACTTAGAGTAACCTAACCTAGAGTAACCTAACATAGCTTAACCTAAATTAGCTTAACCCAATTTAGCTTAAGCTAACCTAGAGTAACCAAACCTTGCTTAACCTAACCTAGCCTTAACTAGCCTAGCCTAACCTAACCTAACCTAACTTAACATAAACTAGCTTAACCTAACCTAGAGTACCATAACTTAGTATAGCCTAACCTAACCCAACCTAACATAATGTTACCTAACCTGACCTAGAGTAACCAAAGTGTAAATGATTTGTAACAGTTTCATGATCCCCGGGAAATATTATCCGCCTATGCGGGGATAGAGCCTTTGATCGTACGGGTGTGTCTTCCCCCTTAGCAGGAGAAAGGGAAAGGATTCGCCGGGGAAAGGGGGAGGGGCGTGGCTTCTTTTCCGGAGTCAAGAGGACCGCATCTTCTTTGTTCACCTGAATACATTCTTCATGAAACCCATTACTTTTTTATATTCGGACAAATTAAATTTCGGACATTTGCAACACAAACACGACCGTACCAGGACTTTTATGGTACACGAACTACACTAAAAGGTGAACGTGGGGGAGTCGAATATCAGAAATGCAGATATACCAATACGAACCGGGCCCGAGGGGTACGAATAAAAAATTGAGGGGCAAAAAATTGGAAATGGAATTAAATTTAGAATGCGAATTGGGTCCGGGCGTTTTAGGGTCCTCGGCGGTGGGTCGCCAGCACCTCCGAATAAAGAACGGTACACGAGCGAGGAAGGCGTGACGTTTCGCAGGCATATCTGCCTGGCAAAACGTGGGGGCCCCGGGCTCTGATCTATGGGCCCCCGGGGAAATTGAGTCGTCGCACCGCTCCGTACGTGATGCCGAAGAGACGATATACAAAAGTAAAATAATAATAAAAAGTTGGAAAAGAACAAGCGCCTGTCGCCTACTTTTCCGTATAATAAGTATCGTCCTGAAAGTGTCGGCCTGAAAGTGGCGGGGTGATTCTGTTTCTGACGCATTCTAATGTCTATTACATATAGTCTCTGGCAGTTCCTTAGGGTGGAGTTTTTAGGTCGTCCCTTGAAGCAGTTAGCGCCCCCCCCCCCTCGTTTTTCCTGTGACAAGGGCCAAATATTTTTCGAAACAGACCCCGGGGAAACCGAATATTTAGTTATTAATGAGAAGGAGAAGCGACCGTGGTAAAAAAATAGCCCCTCATGACCAACAATATTCCCTTTTTTTAATATAAAAAATTTATACTTTGACGTAAAAAGCTAGCTAGCACGTGAGTACCCAGCGAGGGGCAGTTTGGGGATAAATAAAATTAAAACACTAATTAAGATTCATAACACTTGCGATAGCTTTTTCTAATTATAAGAATATAGTTATATAAATATTCAAATCAAGAAAGTATGTAGTTGACTGAGAACATATTGGGTTTAACTTACAGGCGCGCATGATCATCTACCTAAGCTCCTCCCTCAAACGGAAACCCTCCATTTTCCCCGTAATACTAATACATTACGCCATCTAGTGTCGAAAGTTTTCAGTTATTGGTCGTTACACGTGTATTATATGTATTGGAAAAACTGATTAACTATTAATTTAGTTTATGCAAATTTCATAAATACTAAATTGAACATTTTAATTATAAAAATATTATGTGTATACTTTAAATTATCGTATAAAGAAAAACATCTTTAGAACATATCCCCCTCAGATGGCATTATGGTTTTAATTTGAATTGTGATTCCACTCGTACGTTCTCAGCAACCTAATCAAGTTCATATTAAAATTTAACAATTATCTCATCCAAATAGAGATAGACATTTCTTTTTTTTCTAAGAATATCAAGCATGTGGATCAAGAATCACAGCTGATCGGAATTCTTAAATTGATTCTTGACTTGACTCCTGATCCATGCTTAAACAATTATATGAAACCTACAAGAAATGTTTCTTCTTAAATATATTTTCCAAGACCATAAGCCGTCGTAAAAATTATAATTTCAATTTATTAAAACTAAATTAAATTATAATCCAACAGAAACAAAAATTGAACTACTTATGGTTTATAACATTAAATTTAATGGTGTGTCGTGTGTACGCGGATTAGGATAGTTACGTATCGTGTAAAACCATAAGTTCATAAAAATATTCCATAAATGTGTCACTTAGTTTAAATAATAATTGATAGCTTTGTGTAGAGTGAAGTCTAATAGACGACATACGCAAAAAGAGCGCCTCTGGCGAGAAAAACACGCCCAGCTCCTACGGTTAAAACCTAACACGTATTGCAGTTAATCGACACTTCTGTGAAACGTTATTATAAACTTATGATAAAACATGGCATTTTTAATTTTTGTTTCCCAACCATGAGCAACAAAAAATAAATGGTGGTTAGAAAAAATGGATAATTAATCAGGGCCAACTAAGGCAGGTTTTTCATCCAACAGCAGGCGTTAATAGAGTGGAGCTTCAACGTTGCTGCCATAATGAATTTTTATTGTTTTCATCTCTCGGGACTTCGAACGCCCTCAAATTTCGGGGCCAGACGCGTTGCTTAAATTAAATGTTATTATGAGAGGACATTATACGGACGATAAAAGGACAAAAAAAACAAAGGGACCTGCCCCTAATCGACAAAAATAAAGGAGCGTAACAATACCTGTCCCGAAACTCCCTACAATACATGGTTACTTTTATTTATGAATAAGGAATAACTAATTATTTGTTTTAACATTTTTTGGGGGTCTTTTAACAAGCTTTGTAATGAATGCGATTCACCTGGCTTTAATCGAGCCAGACTCTCGTATTAATGCGTCATTAAACGAATGTAGAACAGCCTGTAATAACGACTGATTTAATATACGTTAAGTTAAGTTAGAAGAAACCACCTATGGACTGTGAGAAGGATGATAAAATACGCCAAAAAGTAGATTAGTCCATAATTAAAAGGGATAATATAGCTAAATCCTAAACAAATTTGAAGAAATTAAAAAAAATACTAATAACTCGTACCAATAGGTCTTCGAGCAACTCGTATCAAATAGATCTTCGAGTAATAAACTAAACTAAAAATAAATAAAATAGCCAGAAATTCCAACGGTAGACCGGTTTCGTTCTATTTGGAACTCATCAGTACCGTGCGGGAAATCTGGCTGGCGACTGTTATATCTAAAAGAGAAACTAAGCCTAAACATTAAAAATTTCAAAACGCGTTGCATAGCAACGGAAAGCCACTTTTTCCACATTATTATTCGACATATGACATTTACCCCTTCGGAACACTGAGGATGTTATGGGACATTATTGAAAATATAAGATTTTATTAAAGGGTTATATTTTTACGTTATTAAAACGAATGTAATAACGACTGATTTCATGTACGTACTTTGGAAGATTACCTAAGGTAATGTAAAATGGAAATTAATTTTAATTAGATATTTCTTCAGACTGACGCAGTATCTTAAATTGCGAGTTAAAATGTCTCATCAGAAACGACTTCGGCTTTGAGGAGTTGGGTGCCATGTTTATTTTAGCTGCGATTAAATCCTTGATAACCAATGTCTAAAATTTATACTCATAAAATTAATAATATTTATCTAGTAAAGAATAGATTGCTTTGATGGTAGCCACTGAAGCAAAGCCCATTCAATTAAAAAAAAATAAGAAGAATATAAGAATTTAATAAGTATTTAAGTAAAAAGGGGTTACGAAATATATTTAAAGTAATAAAAAATAAAATAGTGAAATAATAAGACAATTTTAAAATAATGAAATATAAAGACAATTTTGAAATAATGAAATTTAAAGACAATTTTAAAATAATAAAATAAAAAGGCAATTTTAAAATAATAAAATAAAAAGACCATTTTAAAATATTGAAATAAAAAAACAATTTTAAAATAATGAAATAAAAAGACAATTTAAAATAATAAAATAAAAGGACAATTTTAAAATATTAAATAAAAAGACCATTCTTAAATAAGGAAATATAAAGACCGTTCTTAAATAATGAAATATAAAGATAATTTTAAAATAATTAAATAAAAAGATAATTTTAAAATAATTAAATAAAAAGATAATTTTTAAATAATGAAATATATGGACAATTTTAAATTAATTAAATTAAAAGACAATTTTTAAATAATGAAATAAAACGACAATTTTAATATAATGAAATAAAAAGACAATTTTAATATAATGAAATAAAAAGACAATTTTAAAATAATGAAATAAAAAGACAATTTTAAAATAATGAAATAAAAACACAAATTTAATATAATGAAATAAAAAGAAAATTTTAAAATAATGAAATAAATATTTAAAAAATGAAATAAATATTTAAAAAAAAGAAATAAATATTTAAAAACTGAAATAAATATTTAAAAAATGAAATGAATATTTGAAAAAATGAAATAAATATTTCAAATAATGAAATAAAACGACAAACTTTAAAAAATTAAATAAATATTGAAAATAATGAAATAAAAAGACCATTTTAAAATATTGAAATAAAAAAACAATTTTAAAATAATGAAATAAAAAGACAATTTAAAATAATAAAATAAAAGGACAATTTTAAAATATTAAATAAAAAGACCATTCTTAAATAAGGAAATATAAAGACCGTTCTTAAATAATGAAATATAAAGATAATTTTAAAATAATTAAATAAAAAGATAATTTTAAAATAATTAAATAAAAATATAATTTTAAAATAATTAAATAAAAAGATAATTTTAAAATAATTAAATAAAAAGATAATTTTTAAATAATGAAATATATGGACAATTTTAAATTAATTAAATTAAAAGATAATTTTAAAATAATGAAATAAAACGACAATTTTAATATAATGAAATAAAAAGACAATTTTAATATAATGAAATAAAAAGACAATTTTAAAATAATGAAATAAAAAGACAATTTTAAAATAATGAAATAAAAACACAAATTTAATATAATGAAATAAAAAGAAAATTTTAAAATAATGAAATAAATATTTAAAAAATGAAATAAATATTTAAAAAAAAGAAATAAATATTTAAAAACTGAAATAAATATTTAAAAAATGAAATGAATATTTGAAAAAATGAAATAAATATTTCAAATAATGAAATAAAACGACAAACTTTAAAAAATTAAATAAATATTGAAAATAATGAAATAAAAAGACCATTTTAAAATAACGAAATAAAAAGACAGTTTTAAAATAATGAAATAAAAAGACAATTTTAAAATAATGAAATAAAACGAATACTTAAAATAATGAAATAAAATGAATACTTAAAATAATGAAATAAAATGAATATTTAAAATAATGAAATAAAATTAATATCTAAAATAATGAAATAAAATCAATATTTAAAATAATGAAATAAAATCAATATTTAAAATAATGAAATAAAATCAATATTTAAAACAATGAAATAAAATCAATATTTAAAATAATGAAATATAATATTTAAAACAATGAAATAAAATAAATAGGCCTATTTAAAATAAGGAAATAAAATGACTATTTAAAATAATGAAATAATATGAATATTTATAATAAGGAAATAAAATAATATATCTAAGATAATAATATATATTGACACATTTAAAACAATAAAATATAATGACTTATTTAAAATAAAAAGATAATGACACATTTCAATAATGACTTATAATTAATATTTCAATAATGACTTATAATTAATATTTAAATAATGACTTATAATTAATATTTAAATAATGACTTATAATTAATATTTCAATAATGACTTATAATTAATATTTCAATAATGACTTATAATTAATATTTCAATAATGACTTATAATTAATATTTCAATAATGACTTATAATTAATATTTCAATAATGACTTATAATTAATATTTCAATAATGACTTATAATTAATATTTCAATAATGACTTATAATTTATTTAATAAAAAATCGAATTAAATTAATATTTAAAATAATGAATTAAATTAATATTTAAAATAATGAATTAAACTAATATTTAAAATAATGAATTAAATTAATATTTAAAATAATGACTTATAATTAATATTTCAATAATGACTTATAATTAATATTTCAATAATGACTTATAATTAATATTTCAATAATGACTTATAATTAATATTTCAATAATGACTTATAATTTATTTAATAAAAAATCGAATTAAATTAATATTTAAAATAATGAATTAAATTAATATTTAAAATAATGAATTAAACTAATATTTAAAATAATGAATTAAATTAATATTTAAAATAATGAATTAAACTAATAATTAAAATAATGAAATATGAAACATTTAAAATAAGGAACTAAATTAATATTTAAAATAATGAATTAAACTAATATATAAAATAATGAATTAAATTAATATTTAAAATAATGAATTAAACTAATAATTAAAATAATGAAATATGAAACATTTAAAATAATGAACTAAATTAATATTTAAAATAATGAATTAAACTAATATATAAAATAATGAATTAAATTAATATTTAAAATAATGAATTAAACTAATAATTAAAATAATGAAATATGAAACATTTAAAATAATGAACTAAATTAATATTTAAAATAATGACATAAAATTAATATTTAAAATAATGACATAAAATTAATATTTAAAATAATGAAATAAAATTCATTTTTAAAATAATGAAATAAAATTAATATATAAAATAATTGGATAAATTGAATATTTAAACTAATGAAATAAATTGTTGTGAAGAATAAACTAACCACAGACTTATCCTACTGGAAAATGACCGTGTAAGAAATGAAAATAAGAGATTTACATTGAACGACATTTAGAAGCTGTTGTTAGATATTGAACTATAATTTGCTAGTCGAGCTCGAACGCCTTTTACATAATCGCGTTTACTTAGAGACTTGAGACTACCATTAAACTCATTCTTTCATATCCTCTCAGACATGACTTAGTCGACTAAAGTCTTGGTTGTGTAATATCGATATCAGTAGCGGCGCCAGGATTTTTGGGGAGGTAGGCCAATCATTTGGAGCCCCCCCCCCCCCCCACCACCAAATTTTTTTTCAAATCCGTCCATGTGGATCATTTAATTTTTTTTTAAGCTAGTGGGGCAATTTTTGGGTAAAATGGGTACGCGACGAAAAAATTAGAACCAAAAACTAACTTACTGTTAAAGATACTCGTACCTTTGGAAGGAATAAAAACAGCAGTGTCTTTAAGCGAATCACTCGCATTGAATATTGAGAAATAAATTATTACGCAAACAAATTACATAATTTTCTGATATTAAATAATTTGGAGGCCCATATATTAAATTTTGGAGGCCCCTTAAGACGTGTGTTGGAGGCCCCTACCAACATTTCCAGTAGGCCCAGGCCTACCGAGGCCTGTTGCTGGTGCCGCTAATACTAACTGAAAATGTTGCTCAAGTGGATGCAATAGTTTATGCTAAATATATATATATATATATATATATATATATATTTAGCATAAACTATTGCATCCACTTGAGCAACATTTTCAGTTAGTGTACCACGAAATCAAAATGGTAACCCAAGAGTGCCTGCAATTGAGCAAATGTAAAATTAGTGCTACACCAAACTTAAATAATTGTGAAAATCTCTTGTGGCTAGTTGATCTTTGTCAATCATTTCATTGGTTATTCCAGCTTTAAAGTTTTGCCAAATATTGATGACTTACGCTTAAGGTGGTGCCTTGGGTATTAGCCGAGCTGATTATTATTATTCTTAATATTAAAAATAGCCTCCACTCCTAGTTTATGTTTAATTGCAGAACTTTCAGCAGCAATTACAAAAAAAATATTATGCTTTGGCTATAATAACATTACAATTTCGTTAAAACAAACTTGATACTTTAGTGGAGTGCATTACGCCGGTAAAATAACACTAGACATTGTGCACCGTACTTTCAAAATAGTGAATATTAATAATTTTTATACAAAAATCGTTTCCCTCGAAGATGATAAGCCCGGAGTCGCGGGGGGTGTTGTAAAGTTACTTCCTGATGTAAGGTTATCCTTTCTAGTCGGCGTGACACGCGGTGGTTCCCGCCAGGGGCCGCTTCCATAATTCCAGCCTCTTATTTTTACGCCCGAATTAAGGGAATAAAAGAAAATCTGGCAAGCAAAAACGAGGGCAGTTTGTATGCGGGGTGCGTCGCTTTTAAGGGTCCTCCAGTCCCGGAGACCCTAACTGTACTTTAACTATATAGTCTCTACAATAGTGGCGCGGCTCGTATTATCGCGATGGCCGTTTTGCACGGATGAAGGCCTCGATTTAAGGAGCTCAACTCTGTCGTTGTTATGCCGGATCACGTACCAACTATTTCGGCGACCAGCCGAGTGTCCAGACCTCCTCCTACTCTGCTAGAGCCGCCTCCACACTCTTACTTTCTGCATATAGTAGTAGACCTACTTTGTCCCTAGATATGAATTTTCCCTCGTAAAAAATGAGAGAAAATTTCAGTAAAAGCCCAGGCGCTATATAAATTCGGATTTCAGATTTTTATTGACAGACGAAAACGTAAAATCTTATCGTTGACTTTAATTAAACAAAAGTTTAATTATCGGACGAAGTTATCCGTAAGTTACGACACTTTGGTGTAATTTTTACGAATACAATTTGTTCAAGGTCAATTTTAGAATTAGCGCAAAGGTCAACTACAAACCATGGAATATAATGGCCTCTGTTCGCTGCATTGAGTTGGCAATAAATAGAGGTACAACTAAATCTGGCTGGCGCGGGACCAATTTCGTTCAATAAGGCGACTTTATCAACTTTATCGTTCTACCGTGGCGGCATCTGTCTCTAGTGGTAGCAACTATATTGCAAAAGAATTTTTTCGCGAATCTGATGCGAAATTGAAATGTATGATTACTCGTAACTAGGGTTGGCCGATATCGTAATTTAACCGATTCCGATACCGATACCGATTTCACGTTTCAACCGATACCGATACCGATTATTTTACCGATATGGCAAATCGGTACCGATACCGATTTTCCCGATTTTTTACCGATTTTCACCGATACCGATTTTTTACCCATTGCCAATGGTCTAAATAAAATGAAGGGTGGGTTGTATTTTGAGAATAGCTGATCGAATTTAGAAAAAAAACAAAATAATTTAAATTGTTAAATTTTAAATATTTAATATTTAGTTATTTACCTCACTTAGGTACATTTAAAATTGAAATTATACTTTCAATTTCAAAATCGGTTTTAAATAATCGGGAAAAAATCGGGTAAAATCGGTATCGGAAGTTTTTTTTTATAATCGGGTAAAATCGGTATTTTAGACGCGAACCGATTAATCGGGAAAATCGCGATATCGGTGACCGATACCGATTTCATATCGGTTTGGGCCCAACACTACTCGTAACAAACAAACCTTTGAAGTTGTTTCAAAATAATTTTATTCTGTCAACACGATCCTTTTTAACTCAAGTTACGGTGAGTTACCTAATAAATTATTAATTTTTAGCCATTTAACTTTACAAAATATAGATGGCGCTACCGCCTAAATATAAAGATGAATTTCGTACAGTTATATCAGAACAGGTCCCACGTAACCATGGCAACCGAAATCGTAATTGTAATTCTAGCAGTATTATTCCCAATTCAATGGTTCGCTGTGTTTACCAGTTGAGGCGAGCGGTAAGTTAAAATATAAACATTTTGCTTCGGAAAAATAAAGGGATTTTGAATCTCATTGTTATTTCAGAAATAAGACACTGATTTTGAGATATTGGAACTGATTTTCGACCTGATTTCAAGATTTCAATATCTGGAAATCATTACTGTATAATTTAAATTCGGTTATCGCCATTTAAAATGAACTCTAGCTTCAGGTGAAATCCGTGAAAAACAGGTAATACAATGCGTTATTTATATATTATTAATTTACTTAGGTCTTAATAAAGGTGGTAAGTAAAAACTACTATTTTAATTTTAAATTTAAAGATCAAGTGTTTTCGGTCCAATTTGAGTAGGGGTAAAAGTTTATCATTTGCCTTTCTAACCAGCAAAAGTTGAAACGAAAAATAACGCCCCTAACCCCGTATGAGTGATTTGCGAACTATCCTAACTTTTAAAATCGCGCAATTTAGGCTTAGGTCTCTTATAACTGGAACGCGCGGCGCGTGCAAAACAAATTTTTCGCGTCTTCAGCAGCGCGCCCTTTTACGTTGATTTTCTGTCTCACCGACTTCTCACCAGGTGTCGCGGCGGACGCGCGCTTTTCGATTTCCCGAAATTTCTTTATTTTATTAAAAATTAACCACTCAATATTTTTGATGCGGTTTTCGCCAAAAATTTTAGTTTTTAATGGGCTATATTGCTATCTAACTGGTTAAAGCTTGACCGTTCCCCTTTAACATAAATATAAACACAATATTGTTCTCTGTTTTTGGAATGATGCAATTTTGATTCGTTTCAGAATGTTGGCTCCATTTGTTTTGTTTAAAATTAATCTTCTAATGACGGTTTGACTGTGAAAGTATCATAAAAAAGTCAAAATTTAAAATCTTAATCGAACTCTTACGTTTCTCAAATCATTTTATCGGTTACATAATTGAATAAGCTAAAATCATTAATTACAATCTGATAAAAGGCGAAATCACCAAATAAAATCTGTAAATATTGTAAATACCACTTATTTTAATACCAATTTTATTTTATTCGGTCTATTGCGTATTTAACTCTCTTTTACCGAACCATTTCATTATTCTTTTAATTAAAACGGAAGAATTAAGAATTTTAATTAATAGGAGCTGATTTAATTATCCAAATTAGGCACATAATATTTTTAATTTATTTTGGCGATTTAATTTGTTATCCGATTAACGATAATTTCTGTAAAAATCCCAAAATATCAGAAAATCTTAGTAGGTACAAAGCCTACAAAATCAGGTAACTGAAGCAACGGTATTTTAAATTTTCAACGTCAATACCTTGTATAAATGAACAGAAAAGAATTTTTTTTTTCAATATTTGAAAATCCGCCTTTTACATATCTGTTATTTAATTTCGGTAATTTTCAATACAGTCCAAATATTTTCATTGAAATATATTTTTCAATGGATTTTTCAACATTTCTGTGCCAAAGGATTCGAGAGGGCTTTGGTCTTATATAAAAGATACGCCGCTGCTAGAGAAAAAGACTTTGGAATATCAAGTAGGCTTTGGGAAATTTCAATATCTTCCCGGTCGTCTTTTTCCCCCATTTCTTTATTTGAGAAATAATGCTTCAGAGTATAAAATCGTATTAAGGTTAAGCCTATTTCGTTTTCTGCTCTAGCTTCGTGTCTCATATACAAATACATATATATATATATATATATATATAGGTATTTATATATATACAGGGTGTTCCCTAAATGGTGGTAGGACCGAGCGTCTACGGGTTCTACAGATTATTGTAAGACGAAAATGTTCCATGGCTTTTTTCCGATTTAGGTCACCATTTCGAAGTTACGAAACAATTGATGTTCGCGTCCCAACAAAATGATTTCGTGGTGAGTTTTTTTTTATTTTGGCCGCGGGTCGCTGTCTATGAATGAAACAGCTAATTAAGTTAAGGTATTTTAATGTTATGTTAAATTAAGGGGTCATCCATACATCAATTGTTTCGTAACTTCGAAACGGTGGCCTAAATCGGAAAAATGCCACAGAACATTTCGGTCTTAAAATAATCTGTAGAACCCGTAGACGCTTGGTCCTGGTCCTACCACCTTTAGGGAACACCCTGTATATTCTTGATAAGAATATTTTTCGTAAAGGAAAATAATACAAGAAGCATTGTATCTCTTTTGCCGAATTCCCACGAAATTGTCTATTCCGTTCACGAGCATTTTAGGGTGGAGGGCCAATTTCCTATTGTATTGCTTTACGCGGGGTCCATTTTTTGTATCGAATAAGAAAAAAGGCAAAAATTCATCTTTGATTTTGTCCATATTGTGAGTGTGCCAATACTCCCATAAGTTTAAACTCTTTTTTAAATGTACGCTATTGTTTCGTCAAATATGAATTCTCCATGAATATATATTAGAAAATTTGTTTATAAATTGCTCGGCGATCTCCACTAAGCTAGAACTTAAAGCGAAAGTTAATTATTGAATCGCAATATATCCGCCATATATAGTTCTGGATTTCTGCTTGGTGTTTCCTTAGAAAGAAAGTTTTAGATATGTGCTCGTAAATTCTTTGGCCATCTGTTTTTGAGAACTTGTCTATAGAATGGAGAAAGTTCTTTGATTTTCTTAAATAATCCTAACTCTTTTAGACCAATTTTCTAGAGTGTTGGTCGTCTGAGAGTGAATTTTTCACCTTAACTCGATTTTATCTCGCTCTCTTGTTGAAAATGGACTGGTAACCTATTTTACAGCGCTATATATTTTGTAACTTCGTGAGAGCACCTGTACAAAACCAAAAAATTCCCTATGATGTGCAGGTAGTATGTTTGATCTAATGAGCTAGAAAGCTTTTCTACGAAAGCGTTTCTCGCTTTGGAAAATAGTGGAAACCATCACCTTGAATAGCCCTACTTATCTACGGCTGTAACAAGGTAGACTGTGTTGCGCCTGCTAGCGAAAGAGATGCTTCAAAACTCCATTTCGTTTCTTTCGCGCAGGCGGTGTTCTTTTGATGTGTAATTCCAACAGTAATTTTTTTCCCACATTTATTTTATTTCCTCTATGTAAGTGATAAGTATTTAATTAGACGCAATCTTGATCATTTATCAGTGCCTTCAAAATGGGTCTTCGAAATTTTTCCTATTGTCAGGATCACAAAGAGTTTGCAATGATCAGGCCAAACAAGAGAGGGAAAACCCGTGCAGTTTAGGGGACCGTGTTTGAACAAACGAAGTTTACTTATGCCGGGTTTATTTCCGAAAAAGCATAGCTATCTCCAGTAGTAACGGCTCTCATGGGGCCCAGAACTTGTTTTTTACCCTGGCCCGGGCCCGCTCTCAGTGGCCTTGGCAATGATAACTTTTCTTTAATATATGGCTTAACTTAAGTAGCGCTTCCAACGGCTGACGGTTCAGATTATTCAGGTCATTTTTTCCCGATATCATTAAATAAAGAGTTAGTCAGATCAGGTCACTC
This sequence comes from Leiobunum rupestre, assembly GCF_980474605.1. Taxonomy (NCBI): domain Eukaryota; kingdom Metazoa; phylum Arthropoda; class Arachnida; order Opiliones; family Sclerosomatidae; genus Leiobunum; species Leiobunum rupestre. The sequence continues at coordinate 46,880,329 of NC_143390.1, forward strand.
TTTAATACTCGCCTCTCCCAACTAACTGATCTTAAATTGTATCTGATTTCTTATCCCAAGTAATCGATCTGAGCTGATCTTTCATCTCACCAGATTCAGATAACTTAACAGATATCTGACGTATACGTTTATAAGTATATAATTATGTGGAAGTAAAAGTTAAAATAATCGAGGGATGTGTAAAATCAATCTACTCACCTACTGTCTTAAAATTAATTAAGATTATTTTCAGGTTTAAACTATGTGGTAAGCGTTTTGATAAATATCAACTGATCTGAAAATATACAGACAATTTAGCCTACTATCTGAATTATTCAAATTGTTTTATTGATTCAGATAACAAACCTGAAATAAAATCTTAGAATCGGTTTTAATTATTATCGAAATATTTGTTTGTAAAATAAGTTCTAAATAGTTTTTCGACATATGAAATATTGGTTATATAAAACCAACGCTTGGAAAAAATTGATGGGTACTTGGAGACATTCTATAGACCTCAAATTTGTGTAACAAGATGGGACAGTTTGTACAGAATTTTAAAACTAATTTACAAAATGTTTGGTTATTTCCCGAGATCATCCGGCCAGAAAACCACATTCTTTGTATTTTTTCGTCATCCGTAAATTTGCGGTATTACCCCTGGGCTATCGAATTCCTCAATGGGCCAAAAAATAAGCCATTGTACGAAAGTATGGCTTAATATATTTTTATTCCAAAAATCTTAACTCGGTAATATTTTCCAATTCGTTGCGAGTGAAAACACAAATATTGGTCTTGTTGATATACAGTAAGAGCGTGTTCGAGAAATTTTCTTTGTTAATCCTAACTGCATCTAGTTCTGGCAAACTCAGCAGCCGGGGCCTGTATTTCGTCTGGAGAAACAAAGTTTCTCTCGTCTTTATAGAACTGGAAGTCCAAGATAAATATTTCCGATTCTGAGACAGAAAACGAAGATGGTTCTAGCTCGAGAGTTCCATCGTCACTTTTTCGACGCTAACCGTACCTTATCTCGGATTTAAGGGTCAGTACTAGGTTCTCGAGAACGAGTTAAACAAAAATTCGCAGACGTCCGGGCCAATTCCTGGAGGAACTGAGAATATAGGAGCACCATTGTAGGATTTTGCGCAAAGCTGTTTTCTCTCGTATTCATCTGTAACAACTCTTCACTTTCCTGCGAGAAATTCAATGGATAAAAGGGCTTCTAGGTGCCTGCGGGAAAATGGTGCCTTAAATAGAAGCTTTTCTCTCGGACCTCATTCACTTCCGCCGTTGGCCTAAATTTTTCTCTCCGAGTGTGGATAAATATTGACCGTTTTAATGAGTACAGACTCTTTACCGCGCTTTGCCTCTGCGGGCGTTCGCACGACGCGACGCCCGGTTCCAAAGTGTTTATCTTTAGATGTTTATTTTACCCTTAATTCTGGACAAATAATTTATGTTTTGGTATATCTCTATCTCGCTTTTGAACAAGTTGACGAAAACTTCGAGCGGCGACATTTTCTAAAGTGCAAAGTTGTATCGAAACGACCCTTTTGTTTTGTAACACAGTCTTCTAAGCTCGCTTAATATTGTATTTATTTTTAGCCCCTACATTTACTTCTAAGTTGTTCAGAATTTAACTTTTCGCGATTTTGTTAGTGTGTTGGTCTAATTAGTTGCTCTTAGGGATTTTGTCAAAGTTTGTTTGTTTCTGCAACGGATCTTAGGTATTTTGACTGTATTTGTTTGTTTAACGGATCTTAGGTATTGTGACTGTGTTTGTTTGATTAACTGATCTTATCGATTTGGTCTGTGGTATGAACTTTTTATTTATTTAGTGGCACTTAGGATTTTGGTCTGTGTTTGTTTGATTAACGGATCTTATGGATTTAGACTGTGGTATAAACTGTTTGTTTATTTAGTGGCACTTACGGTTTTGGTCTGTGTTTATTTGTTTAACGAATCTGAGGGATTTTGTCTGTGTTATAAGCTGTTTGTTTATTTAGTGGCTCTTAGTGAATTTGTCTGTGATATGAATTGTTTGTCTATTTTGTGACTTTTAGAGTTTTTGCCAGTATTTGTTTATTTGTTTAGTGGTTCTTAGAGGTTTTCTCAGTGTTTGTTTGTTTATTTAGTGACGCTTAGGGATTTTGTCAGGTTTTGTTAGTTTATTTATTGATTCTTAGGGATTTGGTCTGTAATTTTTGTTATTCGTAAAGATTTCTTAAATATTTTTTGTTTATTTATTTATTTATTTAAGAATTGCTGCACATGTAAAGAGGATGATTTTATTTTGAATCTATAAACTTGGTTTGACAAAGAACGCTAGCGTGATCTACTAAAG